>NW_015440950.1:0-74715 GCF_000150705.2 Paracoccidioides lutzii | reverse complement strand
CAAAAAAAATCAGCTCCTTAAAATGATATAATATCTGTCAGAAGTTTTGATTGAATAAAAAAAAGTTTTATTTAAAGCCTCAACGCTTATCATTATAATTTAAATTGAGAAATCTATATGAAGACTAATGCTTCTAATAATACTATAATAAGTGTTTTATCTCAGTTATATGAGAATAAACAGTTATATTCAATTGTTCTTTACTCAGCTTCTATAAGTAAGATAGATAAAAACTATAAAATTTATAATAAGAAAATATTAATGATTATAAAAATATTATCAGAATAATATACTGAGTTGAAAGATCTTTAAAAAATAGAGAGATTTAAAATCTTAACTAATCATTAAGCTCTTAAGTACTTCATGACAATTAAGAATTTTGATATCTAATAAGTATACTGAGTAAAGTTTTTCTCTCAATTCTACTTCTTAATTCAGTATCAATTTGAATATTAAAATATACTAATAGATGTATTAAGTTGATTAGAAATTTAGAAAAATAGTAAAAATAATTAAATATAATTATTTTTAAATTAATGATATTAAATTTAAAAATTATTTAGAAATAACTAATTAAGATTGAAGCTTTAAATATAAATATATAAATTTTTAAGAATATTCTGATAAAAAACAGAGAGATAAAATTATTAAAATTATGATATAAAAAAAAATATAATATAAAGAACAGCTTTAAGAGCTGATAAATAAATTTTTATATTTTAATAAATACTTAGTTATACTAATTAAGAAAGATTTTACTATCTGAATATATTTTCTAAAAAAGATTTATAAGCAGTTATTAATTATATATTCTAAGAAGAAAATTATATATTTACTAATAAAGATAAGATACTATAAAAGTAATTGAATTAAGATAATTGATCAATATATGAACAATTGTCTTATGTGTTAATGAATGAAGTTCTTTTGCAATAAGACTTTAAAGTTATTAAAGTTACTATTAATCTCTAATAGAGTCTGATAGTATATTTCAATAGACTTTATAAATAACTCTATAATAAAAAAAATTATAATTCAATATTGATGATTGTTTATTGACTAAGCAAAAAATCAATATCTATTCTCATCATAAGAAAAGTTGATGTTAAAGAGATGATAAAACTGTTTTTGAAATACTACTGTGAGTATTACAGAATATCAGATTCAATTATATCAGACTGAGAACTATAATTCATCTTAGATTTTTAAGATAAGTTCATCAAATAATTGAGAGTTACGCTAAAGCTTTCATCAGCTTATTACATTCAAACAGATGATCAGATTAACATAATCAATCAAGATCTAGTAATCAAGCTCTGTCTATATATAAACTACTATTAGAACAATTGAAATGAGTGATTGTGATACCAAGGCTCTCTATACTAGCTTCTTGTCCTCACACTGCTTACCACACTTACTTACTAAAGCACTTATCTTCATACGGCTTATCAAAGCACTTTAAAATCAGCACTTTATAAAGATTCAGATCACTGTATTGCTAATTCCCCATTTCATGAAAGATTAAAGATAAAATCTATTGCTACTTATTTATGTATATAAATACTTTAAATCCTCAAAGTTCCTTTAAAAGATTCAGTGATTAGCTACTATTCAATCCTACATATATATTTCATCTATCGCTATCCTCTTCCCTCTATAGCGCTTGCAGCGCCTATATACCTACTCTATTACAATTTTAGTTATAGAGCTTCTCACGCTTCCTTTTAATATTTAGTTCATTCACCCTAGTGTCCTCACAATGATTGTCAATAATAAATTATATAACTAAAGCTTTGGTAAATAAATCAATTGAAATAATATTCTTTCTAACTATTTATAAATATAAATTTTAAATATTCTTCGATTAAAAGTCACTTTTAAGAATATTATCTAAGAGAAGAAGTTCAAACAAGAAGATATCTAGTAATATATTATTCAAATGAAGAAAATCTAAAAGCTAACAACTACTAATATGAGAAAAACATAACAGATTATAAAATCACAAGTTAATAAATACTGTTATAAGTCAAACTTTAAGATAAAAAATAAAATTTTTCTATCATTTAAAACTATAGAGTTTAATATCTTAGCAGAAAGCTTATAGAGTAAAATTATAACTTTTTTAAAATTATTGAGAAGATGAATAATAATTATAGACTAAGTCTATCAAATAATATGAAGATTTATTCAATATTTTCCTCTGATAAATTATAAAAAACTATGAGTAACTCTTTATTAAATTATTAAATAAAATATTAGAATTAATTAAAATATAAAATAAAAATAAATAGAAGATTAAGAATATTTTAATAAGTTAAATCTCTTATAAAAAGCTTTAATATTAGATAAAATAATTAGAATTTGATAATAATTCAATATAATATTTAGTATAAAATTTGAAGAGAGTATTATATTTAATTTAAAAGCTTTATATAATAAATTCAATAAAAGTAGAACTTTAAGTGAATACTTAAAGACTTGAAAAAAAGATAACTATTTAGTGAATAAAGTAAATAATAATTTATCAGTATAAAAATATATTTAAACATTAAAAAAAAAATAATATAATAGTATAAAATAAGCTTTATTTAAAATATTTGATAATATAAAATCATTAAACTGAAAAGAGTAATTATAACTACTTTATCAATAACAATAATTATTTTATAATTACTTTATAAATAAATACTCTATAAATATATAAATTATCTAGTAATAATCTAGTAACTATACTAAGAAAAGAAGTAATTATATTAAAAAAAGAGATATATATATAAAGAGTTAAGCTTTAAGAACTAGAGGCTAGTCCTCCTATATAACAAGGACGAATTGCTTGAGAAAGGGAAGAAAAGAATGAGATGAGAACTTGAACTTAAGCAAGCTTGCGTAGCATGATCATGTGCGTATGTGCAAATGATAGCTAGGCTGAGTCAGTCAGCCAGAGCAAATCTAGAGGTTCAACCTATTAAAATATAAACAGATTTTTTTTTTGAATTTATTTTTTAAAAATTATCTTAATTTATTGATATAGCTTATTTAGCTGATAATTAAATATTTATTTTATCTATATTTAGATTAAAGCTGTAATAGCTTCATCTTCTATTTAGTTTTTAAAATAGATAATATAACTTTTTTCACTTAGAAAGTGATCAGTATTAACAGCTAGCTTGTATCTCATTTGTAAAAGTCAATTTTCAATATCAAATTTTTTTTATTAGTAAGATATTTAGAGTAGTCAAGCTTTATAAATTATTATACTTTTTATATCTTTGCTAATTTGACTTATAAAATTAAAAAGTTCATAATTTGCTATAATATATTTTATTTTTTTTATTAAATTATTCATCTGCTAATTAAGTTTATTTACTTATGAAAATACTAAGGATAAATTAACTAATTGTCAAAAGAAAGTGTGAAAATCTTTATAATTAAAATTATAAAAGAGTAGAAATATAGATACTACAAGTACTATAAAGAGAAAAGAATAATGATGAATGATATATATATATAGAATTAAATAATAGCTAATCACTAAATCTCTTAAAAAAACTATAAAAATTTAGAGTATTTATATATATGAATGAGTAGTAATAGATTTTATTTCTAATTTTTAATAAAATAGAGAATTAATAGTATAGTGATTTAATTTTTCATGAAGTATTAATTTTAAAAAATTGATTTTTGAGAAGTACTGATTTTAAGTGCTAAATCTTGAAATAATGCTAATTCTTTAAAAGATGCTAATTCTAAAGTACTTTATTAAATAATGTGAGAAGTTGCTAATTTTAATGTGCTTTAATAAGCAGTGTGAGGGCAAGAAGCTAGTATAGAAAGTCTTAACATCACATTACTCATCTTTACTTCTCATCTTACTCATTTCTAACTCTGCTCAGAGTTTTTTATATTTTATTTGTTAGGGAGTGAATGTGAGCTGCATAAGAAGGAAACTCTCCGCATTGCTAACTGCTATATTATGAAATTCTAAAATTGATGAGGAAAAAGGGATGTCAGGGTCTGCTCAGATTATAAACAGCCCACATGATCACATGACTGGATCACGACTGATTCACTAGGTTACATGTGGGGTGTAGTCACGTGATGGAGATAAATCTAGCCCCAGCGTCAAGCCTAACATCACCCTTCAATCTAGAAACAGGCATGCTTTCATGCTGAAAGATTGTCATTGTCTTCATCTTTCAGATAGCTGCTCATCTCTCATGTCCTTACCCATTCATCTAGGTGTTTTGATGGTCTGGCTTTAGTAGAGTTGGCCTCATGAAAATCTCATATTGTATATAGTGATTTCTTAAAGTTGTAGATGAAGTATCATAAAGAATTCTCATCAAACTTCTTTCAGTACATCTGATACTGCAGCTTGCTCTGACTTATTTAATTGATCAGTATATGATCTATTTCTCATTCATTCTCACTATCTATTTTAATTGAATCTGGTGATCTGACAGTTTAGCTAGATAGAAAATCTTTGAAGTCTTTATATAGCTTATTTAAGAAGAAAATTGAATGAATTTTCATTATTACAGAGAGATTCAGTTTGTAGATATTGTTCATCTTTTTCAGAATTCTGAAGAGATCAGTATTCTGCTCTGTCAGTTTACAGCTTGATCAATTCATCTTGTATGATTTTAATGTTAGATAAATAAAATCTTCTACTATAAAGTCAGATTTTTAATAATATTTATTAGTGTACCTCATCATTTGTTTCTATACTGTTCTTATATTTTTACTTGTCTGATTTCAGATCTTTCTCATTCAGTAAATGAAACTTCTTGCTACTTCTCAATTTCTTTTCTTATTCATGTTCAATTTCTTCATCAGTGATTGTCAGTTATTTGACATTTGAAGTTCATATTCATTTACTATAAAAGAAGAAGATCTCTGTAAAAGCATTCAGAGTAGCTGTAAAGATGTAATCTATAATAAGTTGTCACTCATTTCAGTCATTTTGATAGTAACTGATGTAGAGATGAAGATAGATAATAATATATTAATTTATCACTTCTGTCTATTTATTAGTTTGTGTATGATATATTGTTAAAAGTTTCAGTTTTATGCTCAAAACTCATATAAACTTATCTTAAAAGCTTAATATGAACTGAGAGTTTTAGTTAAAGATAATTGAGTCAGATATCTTATTATATAAATAGTAGAATTGAATGAATAATCAGATCAACTCTCAGACTATAACTTCTTAGATAATTGAAATAAAAATTGTCTTCTTGCTTAACTGATATACTATAATCAAGATAATATCATAATATGTTCTGCTTTTTGACATATTCTTGAAGTTCATTACAATATGCTGTCATGTTTATTCAGATATTAATAATAATTTTAATAAATCAAAACTTTTATTTCTTAAAATTTTATTAATCTAATACATATGACAGTTCTGAAATAAATGTAAAACATTTATTTATCAGATGATTTATCAATAGTATAATTGTATTAAAGTCAGAATTTTTCATTTTTCAGAGTGTGCTATTGAGACTTAATTATGAATTTTCTGCAGTAGCTCAGCTATCAAAGTTTTTTTTCTAAATAAATATTACCAGTCTTTTATTATACTATAATATATTATCTTTCATTATATAGAGACTATTCTCATCATCTATCTGCTACTGCAGAGGCTCAATTGAGGTGACTATCTTATTTAAAGATATTATATACTTAGCAACATTCTTTTTCTCTAAGAAGTTGATGCTAGCAATATCTGTAAAGAGAGTGATTTAAAGATCAATAATCTCTAATTCTAAAAGAATTTATATATAACTATTCTGTTATCTTCTAATTTGTTCATATCTGCTCAATACATCTTCTAATAGATTGATTTTGTCTGATTGATACTTGATCTCAAAGTCGAAATAGAAAAGAAACTCTACTTAGTGGACTTGACATACATTCAGCTTCTTAATAATTATAAAGTATTTCAGTGCACAATGATTAGTGAGAATCTTGAATCATTTATCTTATTATAGTCTCTTAAGCTCTATCTGTTATTCTTGTAAGACTCAAACTACTATCAGTATCTTCTTATCATGAATTATATAATTAAGTTCTATATTATTCATTGACTTTGAATAGAAGACTACTGAGTATCAAAGATCATTTTCAAATCTTTGACTTAGTATTCTAGTCACTACTCTATCAGAGACATCAGTTTCAATATGAGTCTTCTGCTCAGAGTTATAGTAACACAGTATTGAAGTCTTCATTAGCTATATCTTCAGTTTTTAAAGACTAATTTATATTCTAATATTTATATAAATAAAATAGTTTTTTTCATTTTCTGATATAGTAATTTTGCAATTCAGCTATAGTTTTTTATAAATTATTAATAGAAATTATCAAATTCTAGAAATAATTGAACTTTTTAACTATGATAAGAATCTATCATCTCACAATGACAGTTATCTTCTCTGAGTCTATTTTAATTTTTTCTGTACTGATGATAAACTCTACATATTTTGTTCTCTGAACTGCAAACTCATATTTCTAAATACTGGCATGCAAATCAGCTATCTTTAGTCAGTTTAGCATTAAATTTATCTGCTGCTTGTACTTTTTTAGATTCTTGCTATAGATTAGAAAGTAATTTATAAATACTGTTATGAACTTGTTTAAATAGTTAAAGAAAATATTATTAATAAATCATTAAAAGCAGATAGAAATATTTATAAGATTAAAGAGAATTATCTAATATTTATAGATCTTAATAGATTCTAAAGATAATTAGATTCTCAGACTCAGAGTTTATTTAGATGTGATAAAACTCCTACTGAATATTTAATTTTATAAAGTTTTTTGCTCTATTGAGTTGATTCATTAGCTTATCTCTTAAAGGTAAGAAATATTAATCTTGTTTGATTATAGCATTTAGCTTATAAAAGTCAATACAGAATTGTAACTTCTTCTTACTACAAACAATTAGAATTGAGAAGGTATAGAGGACTGAACTTGAGATGATAAAGTTCTTTACTAAATTGACTTTGAGATAGATTTTCACTATCTTTAATTTCTTTAGATTTATTTTATATAAAGATGTATATTCAATACTCTGAATGAGATTAATATTAGATTGAAACTTTATTTTAAAATTAATATTCTTCTATAGAGAAAGTAATTTATCTAATACTTTTTTTGAGAAACAGTTCTCTCAGTCTTTCAATTATTCTAATAAGTTGCTAATCAGCTTTTCATTAGACTCATTCTCAGCTTCTACTAAACTTCACTTCTTCTCAAGTTGTTTATCAATTTCATATAAATTGATTATGAAGGCTATTGAGTTTTTATTCTTCATATAATCATGAAAGAAAATAATTTTAATAAAGTTTATATTTATCATCTGTGATACTATCTTCTCTCAAATCAATCTCTATCTTATCATAGATATCATAACTGAGCTAATTCTTTTCAATCTGCAGAGCTGAGTCTGATGCTTCTATCTGATTTTCTTGTTCAGTTTGATTTCTTTTTATTTTACATTTATCTGATACTTAGATTTAGAGTTTGAGTACTTCAGTATTGATCAGAGTACTACCTTCAACATTAACTCTATCATCTGTTCAAAGATAAATCATTTACTCAGTCAAATCAAATGTTGATTTTTAACATCAAATCATATATTCTATACTATCAATCACTTTTGTCTCAAGATGATAGAGTGCTGATCTAGATCTATTATCAATAGAAGAATATTCTGAAATCTTCAGTCATTCATTCAGAGGTTTAAGATCAATATATAATCTATCATCTTATTATAAATATTATTATATCTTTTTATATAGTATTTGAATGAGAGTTCTTGAAACTTTTTATCTAAGAATCTCATCAATTCAATAATATATCAGATATCAATAAAATTTATATTATTTACTTCAGTGTCAACAAGAGAATTTATAAAAATAGCAATTTTACTATAGATTAACTTGATTGATACACTAAAGCTTTTTCTTTTAACTAAATTCTTCATATCAAACCTCTTACAAACTATTAAACTATCTGAGATAAAGTCTTCTTTTAAACTTACTTTTTTTTTAAATTCACTAAAGATTCAGAAGTTTTATTCTCTATGAGTTTAGTGATCATCTACTAAAACTTTTATTTTATAAAGTAGTTTCTTACAATATTATCTTTCTCCTTGCAGTAGTAGCACTAAATGTTCGAATGACTGCTTATAGTTTTCTTTATGATAGAGAATTTTATAATGAAGATGTCAGAGAAAATATGACTATTGAAGATCTATAATATATTTTACTTGAGAGTTTTAAATTCATTTCTTTATAAGCTCTTTGACTTCTGAATAATATTGATTGTCTGAAGAATGTGAACTGTATAAGTACAGATCTTCTAAAACTCAGCATATATATTGATAATTATATTAACTACTGCTATCATTTTTTGAAAATTAAAAAATAGCTTATCATTGAAGTCTATTTTATAATCTCTTTTGATAATCTTGATCTCACTCATTAGATGTAAGAATTTTGTAACTAATTTATGATAATTATTCTCATTGTGTATAATCAACTTGTAATAATCATTTTTAATATTTTGCAGCTTGTTAGCATTTTCATATATTGACTTGAGATGCTTAAATATCTCTTCTATGATTTATTATTGCTCAGAGTGATTTTTTTTTATATGAGATGTAATATAATATGCTGTGTTCTCATTAGTTCAATTTTCAATGTATATAATTCTAATGTATTTAGTAGAGTAATGATTGATGTTCTCTTATAACTTATTTTTCATTCAGAAGTGTTAATGTTTAAATTTCAACTTCTTGCTGTCAGTGAGATGTTTTGAATCATCAATCTTGACTAATCTTCTGACAGTCTTAAAGAAGATGACATCTCAACTCACTACTTGATTACTAATTGTTATGCAGATCAGAGTATGACTAAGTTCATCATATTCAGCAATTAATTCATCAATCTGACTTTACTTAACAGCAGCCTGATTGGTAGTGTTGTTTCATTTCATTCTCAGATGTGTGATTGTATCTCTCAATATTTTTTCATCATCAAAAATGTCATCAAAGATCATCATTAATTTATTATAAATATAGTTACTATCTAAATGAATTACTTTTCTAAATTTCTTAATTAAGATACATAATTGATTGATTAGTCTTGTTAGAATGTATCACCAGTTCTTTTGACTTCTTTCAAGGAGTTGAGAGTCTGCAATGATTATTTGATGTTGAATTGAGCTGTTATCTTTAACAGTTGATCTGATATATTGTCAGGCTCTCAATTAATAGATTCTAATTCAACTGAAACACTTGAGTTTTTCACTGAAACCTGAGTGAAAAGATAGAAAAGAACCTTAGTATTATGTTAGAGAGTAAATGTGAGCTGTCTGAGATAGAATCTCTTTGTGTTGCTAACTGCTATATAATGAAATATTAAGATTGGTGAGGAAAAAATGTGCCAGGGTCTGCTCAGATTATAACCAGCCCACATGATCATGTGACCTGATCACGACCAATTCGCTAGTTACATGTGGAGGCGTGGTCATGTGATGGAGATAAACCTAGCCCCGGTGCTGAGCCTAACACTTAATAATCAATTAAAATAAATTCTCAATTTTTATTATAAATTACAATAATTTTCTTAAACTGTATAATTTTCTTTATAATAATTTATTTAATAATTTATTTGAAATTAATTAAAAACTTTTTTAATTATAATTATATATATTTAATACTTTAATATTACATTTCTCAATAATTATAATTAATTAAATAAATAAAATAACTAGTACTTAATCACTCTTAAAATCAAATTATTATGATGCAACTGCTTGTTTATGAATTAAGATTGATTCATTTCATTATACTCTAAAGATTGATTTATTCTGACCTTAATCATATTCAGTTACTTATCTGATTCAATTTTTAATTATACTTGCTTCAAAAATTAATTTGATCTGATTATTAACCATCTCTATATATTTAGCTGCTTATTCATTTCACATTCTAATTCTCAGTTTAATATTCTTATTATAGCTGTCTATTTAAATAGATAAATTGAAGTTATTATTTTATTATCATTCAGACTCTAATTGAGCTATAATATAAATCAGAGTTTTATTTATATAAGTATAAAAATACTCAAAGTATAAAAAATAATCTGAAAACTATTATTTTTAATCAATTATTTATATATAATATTTTATCTTACTTTTATAATATTTGTAAAGTTAACTGACTCAATTGATTTCAATTTTTTCTTTTGTAAACTTAAATATAAAATTCTTTATAATTTGAGATAAAAAAGTAAATTTACAACTTAATAGATATTTTATATATAGAATAAATTGATTTTCTTGTGAATTAATGAGCTTTTTACAGTATTTGAAAATAATTTTAAAACTTAATTCTACTTTATATTTATAGTAGTGTATTATGATTATTTATTGACTTTGAAATTTTTAATAATGATATTATAATTTGAAAACTCTTGTGATTTTAAATCTTCAATAGCTAATTAAATAGCTTCTTCATTGATCATGCTGTTGAGATTGAAAGTTGAAGAATAATATATGTTAAGATTACTTACTGAGTTATAAACTTCATTACTAATAATTAGGTAGAGAATTGTATGCGTCTTCAATGAATCTGATATATTAAAAATGAATCACTGACTCTCTGAACAGTGAATCAGATAGCTAACTTTAGAATTTCTATTAGTTTTTCCTTCTTCATGAATACACTCAGATATCATCTATCTAATCAAGGAAGTGGCGATGTCTTTCATAGAGATAATCATAGAGATGATCATCTCATCATTTATATAATAGTCATCGCGTCATTTCTTACAAGGTAAGATAATTATCTCATACAAAGGTAAGACAGTCACCTCATCATCAGAGTAAATATGAATATCCTTATCAGAGTAGTCGCAGCGCAGTAGAGAGATAGATTTTAAGATGTAGAATATTGATGTCAAAAAGATGGTTTTAACTAAATTCATGATCATAATATAGAACTATAATAGAAAATGATATCACTGAATCAATCATTCTTGTTGATACGATTAATCAAAAAATCAAAATATAGATAAAAAAAACTTCAAGAAAACTTCCCTATTTTAGAGAATAATCTCATTGAAATTCACTTTTTTAAAGTGATATTTTATAAAATTTCATCTTCTTCATGTGTTGTTAAGATTCAGAAACACGTCAAGGACTCTGTCAAATAGGGAGTGTAGGTCTCCTGATATTTAAAAATAAGTAAGATGATATATAGATCAAATGAAACAAACGGTTGATTTCGACAAGATAACTTACGAATTGGCCGCGTTTGGGCGCAAAACGGGTCTCATAACCTGACAGAAGCTTGGTTGATTTGCAGAGTTTGCTCCTACATGCCAATAGCTCACAGATCTCCAGGGCGGTGGCAGAATTAGCTGTGGTGGGGTTTCCTTCGCCACACTTACATCACGTGATATATTCTCCATCTTATAACAAGGACAAGTGCCGCTCTGTCCAATCATGCAAAGACTCTATATACCACTAGACCTGATTAGACCTTAGCGTCATCGCCGTGCATTGCCAGAGGTAGGGATAAGCTGCCAGACTCAACCCACCAACGAACAAACTAACACCTTCAGAGAAACACAACATACCCCACACACACAGAGAGAGAGAAACAAAAATATAGACAAGATAGTGCAAAGGAAAGGAAGTAATTGGATTGTTTGCCCTATTATTATTTAGTATTGGGGGATGTCCGGCTAAATACAGACAACACACGCTGGGAAATAGTAAGTGATTGGTTATTCCACCACGACCAGCAACCCCAGTCCCCGACTCCCGCTGTCAAGCTGATTCTGTTCTGCTTGGTGCACCCCTGAGTGAAAGTGGAAAACAGCAAACGTTTGGAAACAAAATTGAAACTAAAACAAGAAATCAAGAGAGGGAGTGGACGCGTTTATCGCGGGAGGAGTCGTCATCTTGATTCTAACCGATCTCTTTTACGTACGAACAGGCCGCCATCCGTCCCCCAATCACACCTTCTCGATCCCCCTTATTCTGTGCTGCCTGTGAGGACTTTGGTTCGATCGTCCTGAATGCCGTCCTCCGCCCGACTTTATGTCTCATGGAACCGCTGGACATCAGTCGGGAATGCGAACACAACGGTTGGCTGTCCTTCTGGGGATTGTCTGCCTCGTTGGGATTACGTTAATGCTTCTGGGCAACCCAGCAGCCAAGAGAATTGGGCAGAGCACCCAAAGAAAAAAATTATTCATACCGACATCTAATCACCCTGAAATTTCTGAGTCGCAGCAAAAACAACAAAATCAACAGCAGCAATCTCCCGAGCGCCCTGTCCACACCGACAATGCCTCGAAAAACCTTCACCCAATCGTCCAGCTGCAAAACCAAGCAAAGGAGAACTTCGATGATGTTCGAGGGAGACAATCGAAGACGCTCAAGGATGCTGTGGGCGAGTACCGTCGTCGCTACAAGATGCCTCCCCCACCTCATTTCGATGTATGGTTCAAATTCGCACAGCAGCACGGTGTGCAATTAATAGATGAATTCGATTCGATCTATCACACGCTTCTTCCCTTTTGGGGTCTACAACCAAAATTAATCCGGGCGCGGGCAAGGGAGGCTATTGGATTCGATAACGCGTTCATCAGTCTTTTGATTCGGGATGGGAAGGTTGCCAGAATCGACGGCGGTGGGGAGAGTAGGGAGTGGCAGCGGATTGCGTTGGAGGGGATGTTGAAGTCGTTCGTCCAATACTTGCCCGATATGGACCTTGCCTTCAACATTTATGATGAACCTCGAGTTGTAATACCCAGTGAAGACCTTCAGCGCTTGGTGGTTCGTGCCATGGATGGTGCACTTCCACGAGCCCTTGAGAACCCTTCCCCGAATAACTCGTGGTCTGGACGGCCTGACGACGTGAATAAAGGTGACAGAATCGATGAGTTTAGGACTACGCGATTCAATCGATTTGCTCACCAGCCAACGTGGACGAATTCGCGCATGTCGTGCCCTGTGGATAGTCCCGCAAGAAATCTCGATGAAAACGCCCGTGATGATATGAAAGCTTATTCCAACACAGAACTTGGATTCCTTTACAACATTACTGCCTTCACAGATATATGCCTATCTCCTTCACTTCGACACACGTTCGGGTTCTTTGACCGTCCCAACGCTCTCGATCTTGTCCATGATTTATTCCCGATTTTTTCTCAAAGCAAAGTGTCCAGTTTCCAGGATATCATGTATCCAAGTCCCTGGTACTGGGCCGGGAAAGTTCTCTACGATGCTGAAAAGGACGTCGCCTGGTACGATAAACTGGAACAAATATACTGGCGCGGATCGACAACGGGCGGCTTTTCACGAGCAGGAGGCTGGCGCCGACAGCACCGCCAAAGATTCATTAAAGAAATAAACGGATGGGACAGTGCGAAAATCTACGAAAGGAACGCCGACTCCGGTGTCTGGGAGCTCAAGGAAGTCTCCCGACACGCACTCAAGGACCTCTTCAACGTCAAATTCTCCCATATCGGCCAATGCGACCCAGAAGACTGCAAGGCGCAGTCCGAGTTTTTCGACGTGGTGGAATCAGCCGATCAGCAAGATGCGTGGAAGTACAGGCATCTCGTTGACATTGATGGGAATGCGTTTAGCGGGCGCTACTACGCTTTTCTACGCAGTAATAGCTTGGTTTATAAACTTGCGCTTTTCCGCGAGTGGCATGATGAGTGGCTACGCGCCTGGGTGCACTATGTGCCCCTTAGCTTGAAGGGGGATGAACATGTTGAGACTGTGCGATTCTTTGCTTTGGATGATGAAGGGCGGGAGATTGCGCAGCTTCTGGCGAAGCAGGGGAAGGAGTGGGCGGGTAAGGCGCTACGGAATAATGATCTTGAGGTTTGGTTTTTTAGGTTGTTATTAGAGTGAGTGGTTATTTCTTTTTTGGCTTTTCGATGACGTTATCAACTCTGCCCTGGCATCTCCCCTTCGGCTTTCATTGTTTCTTTGGACTACAGAAGATAAACTTATAACTAACTGGTATGATTACAACTATTAGATATGGCAGAGTTGTAGATGATAATCGGGAGAATATTGGATTTTCTCTGAACTGATGTGACACACGAGCAGGACCTGGTGTTTCGGTAAAGGTATATCTCGACATATACACATATATCTCATTTCTATTTGTTTCCAACGTCCATGTGTTTGTTTGTATTACATATTTTCTTATTAGTCTTTTCTGCCATTGTTAATCAATTGTTTTCATCAGGAGTCCAGTTCAAGTTTTCTTTTCAATTGGTTGCCAACGTTCCAAATTTTGTTCCTATCGTACCCTCCTTTTTATTTTTCATAATTCCTCATATTATGTGGTGTCACTGAATTTTTGATGCATATATAGTTGTCTTGAATCTTTTCTTGTATAAATCTTCTTTGATTTTACCTTCTCATCTCACTTGCCATTGAATTGGAAGCATCACTGTCACTTTTATGTTTACTACTTTTAATTTCTCATCTGTTGTGCTCTGAAAGTGTAGGTGGAAAAAGGAGAGAGAGAGAATAAACACCATTCCTCTTGCAGGTACTTCTTTTCTTTCCAAGGAGCCTATCTATTCACTAGGAAATCTTCGACATGTGAGTTATCTCTTAGGGTGGGGTGCCAAATGTTCGATAAACTTCCAGCCCGGCTTTTGAGGTTCTCTGTCATTTAATAGGAGAGATTGATTTTTATGAACACCAAAAATGTTGTTACTCGCCTTAAAACTAACCTTGTTATGTTCACGATCTACAACATAGCAATATGACGTCATCATTCGCGATAAAACTTAACGTTGAGTTCAACTCGGACCAACTCACCCAACAAACGCCTTGGCCACCCTTCTCCCCATAATTGGGCTATCTATCAATCTCAACCTCTCTCCTCATGTGTCAATTAAATATAACACGATTCTCATATTTCCGACACTCTCGTGAAAACCCAGTTATGGACTCTTGTCGCGTTCGAAAGATGCAGTTATCTCAACTGCGGGCCGAAGGGTGAGATAGTACGTCTGTTCCATCCCGCAAAAGCCAGGGGTGAGTTAACTGGCCAATATATCATCGAAATTTAAAGTCACTGGATGAGAATCTTATTTTGAAACTAGGCATCAGCGTTGCTCTTTCTTGACATCGAAGAGTTACGCGCTGAAGTTGCAAGCCAAACGCATAGGCAAGGCCTAAAGCAGATCTCTCCGCGTTTCAAGCTTCCTCGGCCAATCGTCTATAGTGAAAAGGAACTTTGAATTCTGGAAGTAAAAGGGAGTTTTCTGTTGATAAATAGGGGCAGGCCATCAGGAAGCAGGGGGTGGGACTTTCTGGCTGAATAGTTGCCTGTTGCGACCAAAGCTATTGTAAAAGGAAATACTTAATCATAACCAGGTAGACGAGCTTCCTTGTGGCTGATTTTGCTCGCATACGAAGCTATTTGGTATCCTTCTCTTTTCCCCCTTTCATGCAAATCTACTTTTTGATTTCTTTTTCTTCCTCTTGTTTTATATACCCCACCGAATACCTCAGATACTCATTTGGTTTGTTTTGAATCCAGCTGACAACCCTCAAACTATTTATGCCCCCACGCTTGAGAAGTTGAAAAATAAGGAGAACAAAGTAACGCTTTTACCTATCCGAGTGCCAGCTTCAGGCAACCATAAATCATGGAGGTGCCCTCTACATTTATCAGGGGTATTCTCTTAATTTCCATTGCTTTCTACGGCCTCTTTACATTTTGCATGTATTGTGCCTTTTTCATCTGGTCAGGAGTTGTCTTCCAGCGGACGACGGAGAAGCGGAGATTGGAGCTGTTGCTAGGTAGGAGGCCTAGACTACCCCCAAATCTCAAATTTATATCATATCCGTACGGGTTAGGCCCGTTCGAAATAACCAACTCGTCCAGTTACGAGTGGTTTCTTCATGTTCAAGAGCCAATATTCTAACCCTATAATAATAAAACTACCATAGCAAAGGACCGCCTTTGGAACCTCTCGAAGCAATGGGAAGGTTTCTCCCACCACTTCCTAACCCTCAAGAATGGCTTCAAGTTCCACTATGTCTCCAATGACAACCTCTTGACCATGGAAAACACACCACAAACAATAGCAACCAGAAAATCAAAAACAAGAAAGCCGCTTGTCATTTTTATCCACGGCTTTCCGGACAGCTGGGCGATTTGGCGCCACCTGCTGGTCTCGTCAGTGCTTTGGGAGAAGTCTTCTATTGTTGCTTTTGACCTACCAGGATATGGCGGGAGCGACTCGTTAAAGAAATACGGTGCGACGGAGGTTTTGGAACATGTTGCTGAGTTTATTCTTTCTATCAGGCGCAAGTATGGGATTAATGTCAACGGTAATGGTAATGGTGATAAGGTTACTGATTCAGATGCGGGCGCGGGCGCGAGCGGGGATAAGAAGCAGAATCCAGTAAAGGTTATTCTTGTTGCACGTGATTGGGGTGCTGTGATAGGTTTTCGTCTCGCATCGGAAGCCCCACAATTGGTCGACAGGTTTATCTTGACGAATGGTCCCTTGGTAAGTTTTGATGATTTGAACCGAGTCTGCTGTTTACTTTCTATTTTCGGTGGGCTCATGCGTCGTTTTCTTAGCTACCATTGGCGAGAACAAATATTTCGTTTGCATGGAAATCCTCGGGAAAAATGTTTATGACATTTCTGCGAAACCCATTCCACTCCCATAGGCTTCTCCTACGGGCTATATCTAGGCTGAGCCCGTTATTACGCCAACTGTTCCTCTCAGGGTACATTTTTGTGTTTCAGCTTCCCATGCCCATAGTGCGTTACACGGGCAGCGGTGGCAATTATTCCTTGTTAAAGGCGATCCACCAGCGGGCGGCAGGGAAAGTTGTCGAATTCACTGTCCGAGACGCCGAAGAATCAATGGCGAGTACTTTGGGTCCTGGCAGCACGGAATGCAACACTACAACAAAGGATGGTGAAGGGTACCCACCCAGTGTCTTGCGGCGCAGCAAACTAGGAAACTTCAGTGACATGATCTCCTATTACCGACATGGTGCTGCAGTGAGTACTTGGCACAAATCTCTTGAGACAATTTCCGCACTGTACGGGCTTGGGGAATCTCGACGGACGAGCAGCGGGATGCCGCTCCAGGACGGGCCCCAAGGAGCACTGAGGGCGAATGCGACAATTGTATGGGGAGAGCATGATAGGGCGCTGGACCCTCGGGTTATTCTGGAAGGAATCGCGGACTATCTAGTACATGGCAGTCAGCTGGTTATATTGCCGCGGACGGCACATTACACACCAATGGAGGTGGAAGGGCGCGCGGCTTTGGAGAAGGCTGTGGAGTGGGCTGTTTGTGGTGAGCATGGGGATGTTGGTGCGGCAATTGCTGACGTGTATCCTGGCGCTGTTGTGACGGTGAGGAAATGAATGGATGGATGGAAGGGGGATGGAAGGAAGGATTTGGTGATATCAAAGTTGGATTGTGTCACGCCATGGTGGTTTTGATCTGGAATGACTGGTAGAATGCATTTTCTTTTCCACGTGCTGCCAAAATGGATATCGATCTCGTATGGGAAAATGGGTGTCTATACATGTGGGACGGATTCGAATCTGTGTCAGAAATTGTATCGGCAACAACACGAAGCCGAAGTCATGATGGATATGTTGATTAGGTTACCTTTCATTGTTTGAACGCGCGCGTGCTGGAGTTGGTTATATGATATCAGTCCTGAGAATTGTGCTATGTTGATGATATTTCCTTTCGATTGCTCTATATATCCATGTCCGCCATTACTTGACATGGATATTTTTATTTACCTTGGCTTTCGGCATAACGAATAGCAATATTTCTGCTATATGCGGAGCTGTAGCGGATGGAGAAGTATTTATCGAAGTAAAGAATTTTACTTGGTTTCAAAGTATTCGTCCGTCTATGTATAATCAAGCAACACATTTAACATCGATCGGTTAGGTTAGTAGACTTGCAGCGATAACCGTGGCTGTACTTAAAGTTAAAATTTTTAACTCTCGCGCCGCTTGACCGACCCTTGTTCGAAGCAAAACAAAACAAACCAGGATTTTGAAAATTTCCCCACTCCATTTTGTAACTAACTAATAATAATAGTTACTCTCAAAACTTCAACAACCGCAGCATGGCTCTCTCACGGCCATTCTAGGTTTATCATTCCACATCATAATAGTCAATTGACCACGGCTAATTGACCACTTGCTCCTAGATATACGCTTGTAGTTATATCTCAGACACTTACTGGCGAGCTGAAGCTCCCCGCTTGGCCCCTGTGGGTCATCGTACCGGAGTACGGAGCAAACTCGTTCAAGCTTGAGCTTATATATATGTATAAAGACGGGAACTTTATTGTTTCGAAATCTTCCTTCTCGTTGCCTCCTCTCAATCTCGCATTCCCCTCTCCGACGTCAATTACGGCTGGCTCCACCGCTACCATGGCAGATCCAGGTGAAGCCGTCTACTGCACGGTAAGTTTGACATGGAAAATTGCAGGTACCTGATGGACCAAAACTCACACTGTGACCTAGATGCTTCTCAGCGACAATTATCTCCCAGGTAAACACTAACTTATCTCATGACCTGACCAGACCCGCCGTCTGCAATGCACATTTAACGTTTCTCTTTTGCTTACAACATCATTGTTGCTTTTGCTGCTTCTTCTGTAGGTGCTTTGGTATTGGCCCATTCGCTGCGAGACAATGGCTGCAAAGCAAAACTTGCCGTGCTGGTTACGCTGGACAGCCTCAAGGCTTCGACAATTGACGAGCTAAAAGTACATCATTTTCCATTTGCTCAGCATTCTCATTCCAGTTCTTCATAACAAATCTATGGTGGGTTAGCTAACATCTGCTAATTTTGAAACAAAACAATAAGACTATCTACGACGATGTAGTCCCTATCAACAGAATTGTAAACCACTGCCCCGCAAATCTGTATTTGATGGACAGACCAGACCTAGCTTCGACATTCTCAAAAATTGAGCTCTGGAGGCAAACCCAATACCGACAGATAGTATACATCGATGCAGATGTAGTGTCCCTCCGAGCTCCCAATGAGCTCCTCACAATTAATACCAACTTCGCTGCTGTGCCTGATACCGGCTGGCCAGACTGTTTTAATACAGGCCTCATGGTGCTCCGTCCCAGTATGCATGATTATTACTCCCTCCTTGCTCTTGCTCAGCAGGGAGTCAGCTTCGACGGAGCAGACCAGGGCTTACTGAATATACATTTTAAGAAATGGGATAGACTGAGCTTCGTGTACAACTGCACGCCAAGTGGTCATTATCAATACGTTCCAGCCTTCCGACATTTTGGCAGCACAATTAGTCTGGTGCATTATATAGGATCACAGAAACCATGGAATCTCCCAAGGCAGTTGTTCCCGTCGGAGAGTCCTTATAATCAGCTTTTGGGGAGGTGGTGGGCGACGTATTTTAGACATTATCGGCCGGTGGTATGCATGATATGAATACCCATTCATTGGTACACCTGATAGGGAAGTTAACGGGAAATACTAATTACTGCGTCTAACTAGGTCAAACCGGAATCCAAACTTTCGTCGAGAGCTGACATTGCGAAGCATGGTTTGGGGCAGCTCCACGCAGAAGGGATCGTTCATGAGCCAACTAAGCCGCCGGAGCGAACGCATGCCCCTGAGATACCACATGCTCAAGCTTATACCTACGATCATCCTCATGCTTGTGCTCATTTCGCTGCCTCTCCCACTATGTCTCCGGCTCCGGCTTCGGCTCCCCTCACAGCTGAAGCTAAAGCTTTTGTAGAACCACAAGCTTATGGAAACATCCAGCAATTTAATATCCCGCATGGTTTCCCACCCTCTCAAGTCCCTGAAACTTCTCACTCTGTTCATAATGATACCATATTGAATAGCGATGAAGTTGCAGCCACACCAGCTAGTCCTCCCCAGCGAGATAGAATCCCTATTATAAGCCAGAATTTTGTCGTCAGTGCTGTCCCACAATACGTTCGTGGTGAAGAGCATGTAACTGCCTACCGACACTTTCCACGTCGTCCATTTGATTCTCCTTCCACATTGAAAGAAGAATCAGTCCCAGGAACCTCTCCCGTTACTGGCGTACCAACCCTACCAACACAACAACAATTTCCACAAGAGCTAACTGAGCCACTAAAACAGCTAGAGATTGGGCAAATACCTGTCCTCTTCCAAGAGCCCGAGCCACCCAGAGCAGCTCCAGAGCCGTCGTTCTCTTCCCCAAGGATGCAATGGGATCCTTCTCGGTATGCACCACTGTATCTAAAAAATATATCTATATGGACAAAATCAAATAGGCCCAAATATGTAGTTACACGTGCTGATTAAAAAATGACAGAGAACCACCTCCTGTAGATTCCAAACCGGAGGCATTCAGTTTACCCTCACACACCTACACGATGTCACAGGACACGGGGCTTTTCCAGCCTCCGAAGTCATACCCAGAGGCCCCGAAAGATATGTACTATAAAGTTCCCCCAAAGCAACCAAATACACAGCGCCTGGCCCACATTTTTCCATGGGAGGCCTACGCCCCGAAACCCACTCGCGTTTTTCTAGACGAAGAAGCAGGAACAGGCATAGTTGCGGTATCCCATGAGAAACTATTAAGTGAAGTCCCAAATAAAAGAGATACGGCATTGGGCGCACCACGAGAAGAATCAGCAGAACCGCCACCAACATCTGAACATCTTTGGAAAGGCTACATCCGCTCAAACGCCTGGGACGAAGTCCCGGAAATTGAGCAATACATGCGCACCGTCCAAAAGCCCCGGAGAGAAAAAGTTCAAGTTTTGAAATCCGGATTGGCTAGGTCTAGCACAACGAGGGGCGACTTCGAAACCGAAATCACCGGGAGAAAGCCCAGTGTGAGACTGACAAGTTTCCCCACTGAGACAGAGCGGCCCAGCTTCCCTGTGACCCCAGCAACTATCAAGCGATCTCATTGGCCCATAGGACAACAACGAGAAGAGAAGTCTAAGTACGGAAGAGAGAAAAGTCAAGGAGGGTATGGTGGTGATAATTTACCACCCGCCACCGGTGTTCCGTTGCAGGAGAACTGGGTGCGTTTCACGATCGACGCGTTCGTAAACCTCCTTGGAATCACCTACTTATACTGGAAATATACAGAATCCTCTGGAACGCCTCGAGGAGCTGCAACGACGCCAGTCCTTGTTTCTTGACGTGATTCATGACGGTCCACCGGAGTTTGAGGTGAGAGAGATCCCTAGACGGAGAATGCCAGGGGAATAATAAACGGGGCAGAAGGATTATCGGCAGCGACGGAAGGTCGCCGTTGCGGTTGCGACTTTCATGAGCCTTAGTTGCTATTCGCCACGAGAGATGGGCGACGAGGGCCCATAAAAATTGATGTTAGTTGTGAGGTGGAATGAAGAATATACTACATACTTGATATATTGACCTCATTTCGTCTTCATTTTCATCTTTTCCCTGACCACTTCTGTGAAATGCGGCAGCATATTCTGCGGAATCACATATTTCATTTTGTTCCCCTTTTCTGCTTTTGGCCCAATTTCTTGAATGCCTGTCAAATTTTGTCTCTATTTATTTCCCTTTCTTCCTCCCGTCACTATTTTAGCGTTTTGAGCCGATTCCTATATTTAATATCATATCATGCCTTTCCCGAGAAGTAGTACTCACCATCTCATTTAGCCTTGCCCTTTCATTATTTGATAATAATTGACTTTTTCTGTACCTTGAATGCAGCTCTTTCTTTTTCTCATGCCAATTTTCATTTCTACCAATTTTTGCATCTCTCATGTCTTTGCATCATCTTCTTGCTATTTAAATTGACTGTCTGTACATCTAATAATAATACACTAAATTATTTCAAGTCAATTCTTGACTTATATATAAGGATGTAAATAATATCACATCTAAAATGTTTTCATTCTTTCCATCTTTTTAAACATCTATACAATTTTCGTCCCGGGATAGAAATATTTCCAATAAACTATAAGCCTCCTTCTCACAGCCTCCTACGCCCCAAATCTCTAGATCTCAATCGTGAAGGAAAAAATATAGTATCCCAAGGTGTATCCAAACCGTGTCGTCCAAGGGTACATACAACAATCTCATCTCATAATCACATCCCTCTCAACAACCTCTTAATCACCCAACTTCCCACATCTACCCCATAAATCCCTACAGCTTGCACCACAAACTTCCTCGCATACTCCACATGACAATAAACCACCGCCAACAAACCCATAACCAACGAAACATGTAAAAGATAAGCTGTACCTCTTGACACTGATCCCGAGGCCCTTTTACTAGACCCCCTTCCCTTCACCCATCTACTCATGCCCACCACAACCCCCATGACTAGGATTCCTACAATACCGAACTGCACATCAGCGTCCTTCAATCGTTTCTCCAGCAACCCATTTTGCACAAAGAACATTATGTAGAGGAATGCATGCAGTGAGAGGAGTGTGGGAATAACGAGGCGGCCGAAGAGCCGGTGGTAGGGGGTTAGATAGGTTTGGGGCAGGTGTAGAAGTCGTGACAGGACCTGAGTGAAAGGATTGAAAGTTGGGGAGAGTTTGGGGGAGAGAAGAAGATGGAGAGGAATTGTGGCCATGGCCGTTTGGGCGATGGATTTAGTAAGATGAAGGTAGTCCTGCTTGGATGTTAGATCATGTTCACACATAACTAACCGAGGATTTTGAGGCAGAGGTTGCGATATTAAATGCGAGAAGAGAAATCAAGGAGGCCCCCTAAAAAGGGGGAGGGGATGTACATACCGTCGCCCGTTTTCCAGGCGGAAAGCGCCAATAACCATACCAACCATCCCACCGCAACAAGATAATGTCTCCTCATCTCCGTCGCGCCATGCATGAATGGAGAATCTAGCCATGCCGATAATAGCGTAGATCTCCTCTCGATACCAATCGTCCCGATTTTGGTTGTTGCAAGTCTATAAACACTGAGCAGCAGGAGCAGAATGAGAGCAGATAGCTGTGCGTAGTTTCCACGGAGCGAAAGGAGTGCCCGCCGCTCGCGAAGCTGCTGAGATGTCAGGGAGGTGTAGCGGTAAGGCCATAGTGATTGAGGCCATGGGGAAGATAGAGACGGAGACATGGAGTCCCTTGTTCTCCTGCTGGGTACGAATGGGGCGGGGCTGAGCGGAATGTCAATTAGCGAAGACAAAATGACAAATTTTGATGTAGTAGACGAAAGAAAGGAAGGGCAAGAAATATATAATAGGAAGATCTATATCTATATGCGTAGGTCTCTGTCAATGTTAGCTACCGTCCAGACGGAGAATCTGTCAACAAGAAAATTTCAAGGACAGAGATATCCGCTCGACGGCGTAAATGCACAATGGCTGGCAAAATACTCCAAACTGAAGTTTTTGGTATATCAAAAACACATCTGGGAATCTCACGCACTGTCGCTGTCTTCAAATGGGATTAAAGGGCTGAGATTTTCTGTAAAGGCGTCAAGTTTCCGGGATGACGGGGGACAGTACGGCAGAAAACCTAAGTCTCTAGTTATCTCAATTTGAGAGCACAGTGATTCCGCAGTTTGGTTAGACAGAACCTCGTGAAAGATATCCTATGTGAATAAGATGAGAAACATAGATACAAATTATTACTGTGCACTATGTAATGTGGAGGGAACGACGGTCCCAAATGAATGTTTAAGAAACAATGTAAATAAAAGAATATCAAGAAAATGCACTGGACTTGTGTTGAAATTTCCTAGCGACAGGAACAAGAGGTTTGAATGGAGAGTAATTTAAATATTTATCCCTCAAGCTGGTTGGAGACCCACAAATTATTCGCGTCCAGGGGCATTCGGATCAGATCTCCTATCCAAATTCCAACTCATCTTACTATCACGTCATATGCTCTCAAGGGCATGGATTTTGAGCGGTTTGACGTGTGTCTACCGCTCAGCCATCTATGCACAGTTGTAGGCGCCCTTTTTTATTGTTGAAGTGAAATCCTACGGATTCAGGAGGGCACGGCATAACGAAATACTTTTTGATACAACTACTCAACTACAAGCCCGGCAACAGAAACATGAACAAAGAGCAATATCGAAAAGACACTCACTAATGCTGTCATGCAGTCAATTAAATATACGATCTACGGTGGTAACTAGGCACTCAGCCCACATTTTCACTCTCTCTCTCGGTGCCTCGTAATTGTTCAAGGTAACGTTACGAAAAGAAAATCATAGTTATCATATGTTCTGATACTTGGGCTAGGTAGGCGCTTAGAGAGATCCAAGGCGGGAGAGAGTAGGCAGCACCACTGACACGTTGAAGTGTTGTTGTGTAGTTAGTAAATAACTAACTTCTGAACATCTTTTCCGGACTCTCTTTAAGGCATCCCCGCAGGGGTTATCTGTCTTGAAAGGAGGCATCCATCTCCTAGCTACTATGGACACACTCTTGCTGTTTGTCTTTGCTGTGTTCGTTTAGTACGCAGGACGCCTATTTGCGTGGTTAGTTAATGACAAGGGAATTAGTTGAGGGTTCTCATGCTCTAAGTCCTGCGCATCGCCTTGCGTTCGCGTTCTTCTGCTCTCGATAACGTGAGGATCAGAATCGGGTTGATCGAAGAAAAGTCTTTCGCTCTGAAACATCCCATGTATTTGAGCAAGAGTCAACCATATATTCAGCTAACTAACTAGTTTCCGGTGGTAGTTAACGTAGTAAATCCATCGGCGCTTATCCTCTCGGTTTTGTCGGCTCTGTACCCCGTGCCAACACTTCTTTCTGTTAGGGATCAGGTGACCCCTATGGGATTGAATTCGTCTTTAGTCCAAGTATAAACTACTGGCGATTGGGCATTTTTACCAGGTGGTTTAACACTTTCCAACACAGGGAGGATGTTGAACCTACCGTCCCAAAATGCGCGGTGAGTTCAACGCGTCAGCTCTTGTCCAGTTGGCTCATCATGGATTACGAAATGTAGTTACCTTGCCTTGCACGTGTGATCCCTCGCAAAAGCCGTTGACTGTAGCTTCAATTGGGCTATCGTTCTGTATCAATACGACGGTGTGAAATGGATCTTTCGATCCACACGTACGACTTTTGGTCTAGATGACGGCAAATGCCTCTATTGCCAGTGAGCTAGCTTCGCTAAAGTACATCAAGCAGAACAGCTCCATTCCCGTTCCAGCGAGTGTTTACTTGTAAAGTTTTATTCTTTCTTAATATTATATATTTTATTATATTATCATTTATATTTAATATATAATTAATTTTATATTTACTTTTTATTATATATATATTTTTATTTTTAAATATTTATATAATATTTTTTTAACTTTAATAATTTTAATATTATTTTTTTTATTTTTTTTATTATTTTTATTTTAATTAATATAAATTTTTTATTTAAATATAAAAAAAATATTTATAATTAAAATTATAGTAATAATTAATTTATATATATATATATATATATATATATATATATATATTATATAATTAATTAATAATTTAAAAGAAAAAAATTAAAATTATATTTAAAAAATAAATAAAAATTTATTAATTTATTAATTATTATAATTAAAACTATAATAATACACATAAATAAATAAATAATTTATTAAAATATTTATTTTAATAATAATTATATAATAATTATCTTATATTTAAATTTAATTAAATATATATTCAGAATAGATAATTTTTTAACAGTTTACTATTGAGCTTTATATGTTTATTTTTTATTAACTAATAAGTTTAGCAATTTATAGTATCATTCTCAGTCAGTTCTGTAACTAAAAAATTTAACTAGTTAACTAACTATTAGTTAGTTATCACTTCCAGTTACATCAGCAGATAAAAAAAATCTAGGAAAGAGAGATTTGAGAACTCATCTTAGAGCCTAATGAAAGAGTTTACTAAAGTCTGTGAGTACAGAATGATTAATGCCACAATTATGAAAAGTTATATCAGGATATATTTGCTGCAAATGAGAAAGAGAAGCTAAAGTGTACGAGATCCAGCCGCTGAATTCAACGCGAGGGAGAACATAACTAGGGACGAAGCTACTGAGCCTGCTCTTCCACCTGCTCAGCTTGTTTGAACAGTATTCAACGTACCCCGCGTCGGCCAGCAGAGCCTTGACCACTTTTATGAGCGTTGCAGAGGTGCAGCAATTGCGGCACGCTTGAGAACAATAGGATAAGGTGTCCGGAACCTAGCGTAGTTTAATTTAATTTACTTAGTGGTTGTTGAGCATAGATATTTCGGGTTAAAATCTAGTTATTAGTTAGAAGAATATGAAATTGGTTGCGCTCGGTGGTGGATTACGTTAACTTAGTTAACTTACTTAGCTAATCTATCTGGGCAGCCCTCGGAGTGGAAAAGACTCAAAATCCATCAACGCCAGTAGTTGCTCCCGACCACACACCCGTGCCCGCCATTCTTTTTTACAAAGCGCATCAGGGTCTGATTCTACCCTCATACACACTCCATACACAAATTGCTATCAAGGTCTGTCTGCTTGGTGCTGCGGGTCTGTTTGCTGTTTGTTGTTGTTCCTACCGCTAGTATTTAGTTGCTGGTGTTGCCAAATAACTTATTCTCCTCACGAGACACACCACCCAATTCCTCCCCCGCCGTGACTTTTAACTCTCCTTCATACTAACTTCACGATTGCCCGTCCAACTAACTCGCGTCTATCCCGTTGTTTCCCAGATATTTACACCCTCTAAATCCACCAAGGCCCATGTTGGGTTTCCCCTCTTCCACCTATTGAGCCCATTTCCCTGTTGCTCCGTTGGACTGGACGAACCCAATTCACTCCTCCCCACCCTCATTAAAACAGCTCTGCGCACCGCTGGATCTGTCGCATAATTTTCTCCCCCCATCGCCGCTCCGTGTTCCGTCCCTTCTCCCATCCAACAGATTTCGCTATGGAAGGCCAAGGCGATAACGACGAGCTCTACCCTATCGCCGTCCTGATCGATGAACTCAAGGTACGCTTTCCGCTTCCTCCCACCATTTAATCGGCTCCAGCCTTGCATGTACATAGCTTACACATAGACAACCTTCTTACGAAATACAGCATGAGGATGTCCTCCTTCGCCTAAACGCCATCCATCGCCTATCCACTATTGCTCTGGCTCTTGGTCCAGAACGAACACGAGACGAATTGGTGCCTTTCCTTGACGGTTTGTCTCTCAGTGTTTATATGCAACTTGACCTGTCCTTGCAATGAAATCCGAACACTGACCAGGTCCACTATTCGCGTCCAGACTCTGTCGAAGATGAAGATGAAGTTTTGACGGCGCTCAGCGAGGAATTAGGGAATTTTGTGGAGTATGTTGGTGGCCCAGAATACGCACATGTTCTACTATCTCCGTTGGAAAATCTGGCCGCGATTGAGGAACCATTGGTGCGAGAAAAGGTAGGTTATATTTGGCCCACCGCAAAATCTAAAAGAAGATGTGTGTCCGCAGTGCACGACTTGCTGACAATATATCCTTCTACAGGCGGTCGAATCACTGAACAAGATTTGCGGTCATCTTTCGCCAAAGCAGATTGAAGATTACTTCATACCCCTCACTGTGCGCCTCTCAAAAGCGGACTGGTTTACCTCGAAAATATCAGCTACTGGCCTCTTCAGCGCTCCGTATTCCCATGCCTCTCCTGCTCTGCAACAAGGGCTTCGACAGCAGTTTGGGCATCTGGTTCACGATGATACTCCAATGGTTAGGCGGCAGGCTGCAAATAACCTTGCGAAGTTCACTAAGGAGATGACTACGCCAATAATCATAGATGAAATAATTCCTCTTTTCCAGTACCTTGCCAATGACGACCAGGATAGCGTGCGACTATTGACAGTGGATATCTTGATATCGATCTGCGAGGAGATTCCGAAAGAGCAACAGTCAAGCCATGGGGTCCTTTTGACTGCACTGCGAAGTTTATTCGAAGACAAAAGCTGGCGCGTTAGGTACATGGTGGCTGATAGGTTTGAAAAAGTAAAACGTACCATGGGTGAGAACTGCGGCCGTGGGCAATTATCATAACTGACTGGTGGCCTTTTCACACAGATCGCAAAAGCTGTTGATGATGAGGTGTTGAATCGCGATCTTGTCCCCGCTTTCGTCAAGTTACTGAAAGATACCGAAGCAGAAGTTCGTACAGCAATCGCAGGGCAAATTCCTGGTAAGATAAATGTTTTTCGGTCCTAACCCAACTTGCATCCGGTCTAATACGTTTACAGGTTTCTGCGAGCTTCTCGATAGAGATACCCTTTTGAATGAAATAATGACTACCATTGAAGACCTTGTAGCTGACCCCTCTCAACATGTGCGTGCCGCACTAGGGACCCAGATCAGTGGCCTAGCACCGATCCTTGGCAAAGATGAGTGAGTAGTGGTTTCTTTCCTTGATAATAATTTCTCTATCCGATGCTGACTGGTAAACAATCCTAGAACCATTGCACACTTGCTCCCTATGTTCTTGCAAATGTTGAAAGATGAATTTCCCGATGTCCGTCTTCATATCATATCCAAATTGGAATTGGTCAATAAAGGTATGTGTTTCATCCACGACCAATACAATATCTAAGTTGCTCACATTGCGTACAGTAATTGGTATCGAACTTCTATCCCAATCTCTACTTCCTGCAATTGTTCAGTTGGCGGAAGATAAGCAGTGGCGCGTCCGTTTAGCGATTATCGAATATATCCCCCTTCTTGCCAGTCAGCTTGGCGTTAAGTTCTTTGATGAACAACTCAGCGCTCTTTGTATGGGCTGGCTTGGGGATGCGGTCTTTTCCATCCGAGAGGCAGCCACTCAGAACCTGAAAAAACTGACAGAGGTGTTTGGGGTGGACTGGGCGAAAGATTCTATTATTCCAAAGGTTATCTCGATGGGCCAACATCCAAACTACCTGTACAGAATGACGACCTGTTTTGCCATTTCCGTAAGTCCCCTTACCTATCTTTTCTCCAACTATGTTTGTCAGATTAAAGCATTTAGCTTATGTGCAAACAGACACTCGCCCCAGCCATCAATCTCTCCATCATCGAGACATCCATTCTTCCAGTCCTGGAGAGACTCGTGAGTGACGATATCCCAAATATCCGCTTCAACGTCGCCAAATCCTATGCTGTCATTATCGATACTCTTCGCTGCTTACCTGCGGAGGGCACGCTGGCTGAGCTTGAAAAATCTGGCCAAACTGGTACCCCAGGGCCACGTAACCACACCATCGTACAGCAACAGATTCTTCCCAATCTCGAGAAGCTGCAGCAGGATGAGGATGTTGATGTACGATACTTTGCCACGACGGCTGCGAGTAGTTTTGCGGAAAATATGCAGACGTCGCCATAAGTTAAATATAGAATCTTCCAACGCATCCCGCTCCCCCCTTCGCCATTTTTTTCAATTTGCCGAGACTACCTCATTTTCATCCATGCTTGTTATGTTGCTCGCCCGCTTTATTTGGGAAGACTATGTCGGCTTAGAGGGACTCACTTTTGTTTTTACTAAATTAATTCCAATCGCAAGAGAAATGGGGATGTCGATAATCGATTAAATTTGCTCCTGTCGTTTCCTGAAGAGAATCAAGGGACCAACAAAAAAACATACACGATTTCCAAGAATTATTTATTTTATTTTATTTATTTTATCAGGCTAGCAGCTGGAGGCCATCCATCTGAACAGAAGCAGAAACCAGCAAGGTTTTGAAAATATTCATCTTTTCTTTTCAACCTCATGGTGCCTCCCTTCGGTCTTCCTTGCTCCTCTCCTAACGGGTCCCAGCCATGAAATAAACAAGATATAGGGCATTGAAAGCTTCCTCCTTTCATGTTTTCAAGGGATGATGTTTTGCGCGACTGTTAAATTATAAGCGCGGTGCTGAGATATACTGAGAAAAATAAAAATCCCATACACCTCCCAACTATACATTTCATGTAATGAAACGTATGTCCCTCAATGAGAAACTAAGGTATGTATACGATGTTGTAGAATTTTAATTTATCTGAACATTCCTTTGAGAGTGAAAAGAAATGTAACCAGTATTTAATTGCGACCCCCTTTTTTTTTTTTAGAATACACTACCGCTCGTCATACGGAGGTCAAGCTAATTATCTTGTAAGGGGAACAGAGTGGGTGGAATACACATTCAGCTTTTGACATGTCAGTAAAAGTCAAAGTTAGAGATTTGAGTCTGAGAAATATGAATACATATTGCCCTCAGGTGCTGCGCGCAACAGCATATATCATATATATAGGGGAGATAACCTATGCCTGAAAAACAGTTTATGTGTGGCTGAAATCTGACCCAAACTGTGGCGGTGCAAAGGAAAGTTCCAACTTTTGCTGACTCGGAGCATCAACTCGCAGTCATTCCCATCGCTACAGTTGACCGCGCAGTTGAAATAGTGCTGCACTTTACAACAGCTGGTTGTTTGTCTTCGGTTTCTTTGAATACTCCTGTCCTGTTTATTAAATTTTCTCTGTATTGAAAATACCCTGGTGCTCAATTTTGTCCATCCCAGCAAACTAAACTTCGTATTTCACTGTGATAAAGAAATTTTTACAGCCCATCCACAATGCCTACTATTGCCGTCGATAAGACCGCTCTCTTCAACGAGCTGGGCAGAAAGTAAGTTCAATTGACTTCTCTAGCTACCGTTGAACTTATCTGACTCTTTTTTTGCTTATCCGTAATGCGAACAGGTATTCAACAGAAGAGTTCGACGAATTATGCTTCGAGTTTGGTAAGGCAGTAGCCAAGGTACCCCTCCTTACGAACGCCCATTAATAATGTCTCTCTACAGGCCTTGAACTTGACGAAGATGTAATACCCCCTTTTCGTTCCTGTAGGCGATCCTTTCTCTTAACGATTACAGACCGAGAACTCCGAAAGACCATTCGTAAACGGCAAGCAAGAAGCCCCGCAACTGAAGATTGAGGTCCCCGCCAATCGGTTGGTACTCCCCCTCTCTACGGCTATATATCACACGAAGTACTAAGTGGACAATAGATATGATCTCATGTGCATTGAAGGCATTGCACTCATGCTAAATATCTTTCGGGGCCGAGCTACCTTGCCTAAATACCGTCTCGTTACGCCTACTAATGGCGAACTTGAACAAATTATCGTGAAAGAGGAGGTGAGGAAATGAGCAAGCAAAACGACTATAGCTATAAAATTAGCTATGGAATAGCATTCACTGAATCTATATGCAGACGATGAAAGTGCGGCCTTACATTTCAGGCGCCATCCTTCGCAATATCCGCTTCGATCAAGCCCGATATGACTCCTTCATCGCCCTTCAGGACAAGTTGCACCAGAATCTTGCCCGTCAGAGAACGTTGGTGTCTGTTGGAACGCATGACTTGGATACAATTAAAGGACCGTTCACTTATGAAGCTGTGCCTCCAAAGGATGTCAGCTTCATACCTTTGAATCAGACAAAGAAGATGAACGGGGAGGAACTGATGGAGTTTTATGAAGTATGTCAGATTACGCACCACCGTACTCTACAATCCAGAAACACGACACTAAAAAGCTTATAGAAAGACAAACATCTGGGAAAATATCTTCACATTATCCGGGACTCTCCAGTGTACCCTGTTGTTTACGATGCAGACCACGTTGTCTGTTCCCTCCCACCAATCATCAACAGCGACCACTCGAAAATCACTTTAAACACAAAAAATGTTTTCCTCGAGTACACTGCGCTTGATAAAACAAAGGTTGAAATCGTAAACAATATCCTAGTTGCTATGTTCTCTCAGTACACCTCTGAGCCTTTTACGGTTGAACCCGTGAGAATAGTATCAGAGCACAACGGCGAAACTCGCGAGACCCCCAATCTAAACCCCCGCCACACCCAAGCCAGTAAATCCTATATTAACCAATGCTGCGGCTTATCCCTATCTGCCGCTGAAATTTGCAACCTCCTGAAACGAATGGCATACTTTGCTGAGCCATCCAAAACATCACCAGATCTTATCGACCTTGAGGTTCCTGTGACCCGCGCGGACGTCCTCCACCAAGCAGATATTATGGAAGACGTGGCCATCGCCTACGGCTTTAACGAGCTGCCCCGATACTTTCCCAGCAAATCGGGCACGATCGCACAACCCCTCCCCGTCAACATGCTCACCGACATCATCAGAACAGAAGCCGCAATGGCTGGTTGGTCTGAAGTCATGCCACTAATCCTGTGTTCGCATGACGAGAACTTCGCCTGGTTGAACCGCAAGGACAACGGGAACACTGCAGTTAAACTTGCAAACCCGAAGACAGTCGAGTTTCAAGTCGTTCGCACGAGCCTGTTACCAGGTCTTTTGAAAACTATCAGTGAAAACAAACACCACGCTATCCCTATGAAGATCTTTGAAGTGAGTGATGTCGTGTTCAAAGACCTATCCCTCGAACGCAAGAGTAGGAACGTGAGACATTTCGCTGCAGCTTGGTATGGGAAGACGAGTGGGTTTGAGATTGTGCATGGCCTTCTTGATAGAGTGATGGCGATGCTCAAAACTGCGTTTGTAATCGGCGAGGAAGGTCTTAATAATCCTGCGATGAGTTATGCGACATACTGGATAGAGGAATTGGAAGGTTCGATATAACCCCCCTGAAAAACGAGTAAAATCACCTATGGTTTAAGAAGAGTATTAGAATCCAATTCATGCTGACTAATATCTTCTCTTTCGTTTCAACAGATCCTACATATTTCCCCGGACATTCTGCTTCCATACACGCCCGAATTTCCGGGAAGGATCACGTGATTGGTTCCTTCGGTATCTTGCATCCAACAGTGCTTGAAAAATTTGAGTTGAAGTATCCCGTCAGCACGTTGGAGATTAACATTGAGGCTTTCCTATGAGTTTTCCTTGTCTATTTTCAATAACTCTCCGCGTCACTATCGTTCTGTGGACTGAGTATTTGGGACAGAAGAAGTACATTCATCTAGAAGTTGAATTGGAGCCATCAAACAGTGGTCAAAATGAATGATGATGATCGGAAGCCAATACAAGGCTGGGAGGTTTGGACAATAAATTGGTGTGGGATAAACGGGCATTTTGTAGACCCAAAAATTGACTTGGTGCAGATGGGTGAAACTCGAATGAAGGAATAGATACTGTATTTACACTTGTCCGGGGCTGCTTGGTGACGTCAGCTTCTGATATAAAAAAGTAAGCATTCACATACTCCTTTTCTTTTGCCTTTTCGGCATATTCAGACCAGAGATGTGTATCACAGCAAAGTCTGCTTATTGTTGGCTCATATCTCTTATTGCTACCTCTACAGTAGAGAATCTTGTAGCAATGAATACATCGCATCGACATATATCCCCATCTGCCATAGGAAGAGCCCAATTTTCAATACACTGAACGGACTGTCCTAATAAAACACAACGCAACCAGGACCTCATTTGCGGGGAGAAAAGAAGAAAATATGGAACAAAGGCAGAAAATGTAAGTTCGTATTCATTTTACGCCCGCGGATCAACAACCCTGAGAAAAAAGAAAGAGACATTAACAAGAACCCGCACCGCATCACAACACACCAAAAATTACTCCTGCCCTTCCACAACCTGCCCCTCAGGACCAGCACCCTGTCCCGCAGCCTCAGCTTCCTGCTGCTCAGCCAATCGCTGCTGCTCAGCCAGCTGTTGGGCGGCAAGGGCCTTGGCACCATAATCCTGGCTAATTGGATGCAGGACGGGCTCTTCCTCCTTGGGATCGATGATGGTGACGGAGTCGGGGAGAGATTTCTGGGGACCGGATTTTCCTTCTGGGTCGCTGCCGCGCATGATCTTTACTTTTATGCCAAGGACACCTTGGCGGAGTAGGACGTGGCGGGTGGCGCTGTCGATGAAGTCGCGGACGGGTTGGCCGGAGTGGATCATGAAGCCGTCCTAAAAGGGGAAGTTAGCGGTTGTTTAATTGACGGTGTATATCGGGGTGGTTATGAATAAGTGGCTATGGAGTGTGGGGATATGAAATTCTTGCTTCACGGGACACCGATCAATCGAACAGGTAGATTGATTCTTCTAAGTCTCCCGTACCTGTTCATCGCAGCCAATGACCGCTGTACAGGGAAGCAGAAAAGCGTGTAAATCTCCAAAAAATTAAAAAATTTGAAGAAGCATACAGTGAACTTCATGCTCTTGGCACGAGCAGCTCTCAACTTTCCAGAGACAACAACCTCGCAACCCTTGGCACCGCTCTCCATAATAAATCTGAGAACACCGTAACAAGCTCTTCGGACAGCGAGACCGTTGAGCAATTTGTATCTCAAGCTCTCGCACTGAGCAACGGCAGACAGACCACGGTTCTGCACCTTGGCGGCATACAGAGAAACGGAGTTTTCGGGGAATTTGAAGCGTTTCTGGATGAGGGAGGTGAGTTCGCGGATGCGACGACCTTGTTCGCCCAGAACTTCCTGGGTGTGAGTGGCACGGATGACTGTTGCAAGAAGAGGGTTCGGGGTTAATGGTTTTCTTCTATCATCTCAATATAATATTTCGCTCAGACTCCTTCCACCCGCGGCGAAATGTTTGTATCGTATCATCATCCAATCAATCAATTGGTCCATTCCCTCTTTTTTCTTAACTCGCATCTTTTCATTTGTGTACCTTGCGCAAATCCAGGCATATCACAATTCTTTTTTTCTGTCTTGTCTTTAACCGAATCCGTATTCCCAAACCCACAACAAAAGGGTAATCCAATCTCTCATTCTTCCTCTCCCCTCCAAATCCCACCAAGCGGTCGGTAAAAAAAAAAAAAAAAAAAAAAAAAAAAAAAAAAAAAAAAAAAAAAAAAAAGTAAAGGGACACGTACTGATATCAGTAACCGTGGGAGTAACCCGGACTTCGACGCCAGAGTATCCCTCTTCAGCTAATTCGCGCTGGAAGAACTCGTTCAACTCAGCGTAGAAAACACCATCAGCCACAAACTTGCGGCGCTTCGAGATCACTCCTTGGACGGCAGCCATGATTGAGGTTTTTTTGTTTTGTTTTGTCGTGACAGAAAACAAAAAAGGGTCCGCCGGGTATGTGTCGTGGGAAGGAGATTGGATGGGCGACGGCGACGAGCTGCTCTGGTATTCTACGTCGTGAAGATGGTTTTGGAGGTTGCTGTGGTTTTAGTGGGGGATATTTCGAGGTTAGGGCTTGGGGTTTGCCCTAATTCCGTTTTGGGACAGTGCAAGCTTGCCGTTTTGCGAAGGCACCTCCCAACCCTCAACCCTCAACCCGCAAACCTCAACCCGCAAACCTCAACCCTCAACCCGCAAACCTCAACCCTCAACCCTCAACCCTCAACCCTCAACCCTCAGCCCTCAACCCTCAACCCTCAACCCAGCCATTATAATGGGGCTATGTTCTGTTATATGTTTTAGATACGGATGGTGAACATACAGTAATTGGGGCTGACCTAATGTCTGACTACTGTGTTTGATTCCCATGGCATTAGACTCTAGTCCTCCCTGACGATACTACCATATGGTTCAGAGAGAAAGAGAAATATGCCATTTAATTCTCAATGCTGAAAAATGAATTAAAAAAAAGTGCTATATCATCAACCATATCATGAACTCGTGCAGACCAAATAACCTAGAACTCCTAAATTAGGAACGCCAGGAACGAAAATTATAGTCACCGTCCCGGCATCCAGACTCAATGTGTATGAACTAGTGAGGAACCGCAGTATGAAGGACGCCTCTTATTGCATCTCAACCTCCATTTCTTTATTTCCAATCAACTCCGCTCGCTGCCACTGGCTGCTTTCCCGACCGGTTGGCAACCCTAAATCAGTGAGACCCGCAGAAAGCGCAGCCACCCCTGACGACGTCGTGCTAGTGCTAGTGCTCGGGGGAGGGTTGGTGGCCCCAGGGTTGCTGAAAGAGCGTTCAGAAGTATCAACTCCGGTTAGAACTGGTGTCCTTGTGCCAGAGGGATAGTCCTTATCCAGAGACACGCAGCTGCTGCGAGGAGAATTCATTTCCGCATCGGTTCGACCAAACGCTTCACTCCACCATCTTACCTCGCTGGTGCGTGGGAAAAGAAGCCGTTCCCGACCTCGCTTATTATCATCTATGACAGGGTCATACTGGGGGTTAGTGAATTGCTCCCTCCTGGCGAGAAAGTAGTCCCACACGCTCCTTGTTTTTTCCTTGGCTTTTGCGTCTACACGCTCCTTTTCGCTGTTAAAGAGGAACGTTCCATATTGGCATGAGTAGAGATGATATAACAGTCGTCGAAGAAAACGCTCGTTGAACTCAAAACGTGTGGGATGCTGATATATCAATTGATATGTCGCGTCAAGGAATTGATGGAAAACAGGGCTTGTTTCCTTGATTTTCGTCACCTCGATTTCGTTTACCGATGTTGATATACGTGTACTTGGCTTCTTGGAGCTATCTGAATCCAACACCTGTATCTCCCCATCCGACTCACCCAACGAGTCCCGACTGGCGTTTTCTCTGTTGAAAAACACCTTCGCACTGAGAAGGGCATTTTCGAGTGCTTTCCCTGCGCCACCTGCATCACCAAAGCCCGAACGGCTAGTCTCACTCCCCATCCGGTCATTTTCAATTTGAAACCATTTCTCACTACTTAAATACCCAGATCTATGGCGAAACATGTGACCAAACGAGAGCCAATCCTTTTCGACCAGAACCATGAACCCTTCCATTGTCCTGTAGAACGGGTCAAGGCACAACTGGCTCAAAGCGCTCAACTGGCTAGTTCTATCCCAGCCATCTGAACAGTGAATGAGCACATGAGAATGTTGCAAACCCACTTGGCGTGCAATTAACGCGGCCCCGTCGAGTATTCCGGTGATATGTTTGAGCCAGCCACTCCTCGCAAGGTGATCTCTGTTCGGTCCGAGTGGTGTCACATCAGATTCTTTGAGAGCATCAATAACTCGATTTAGTGAGTCTCGCATAACATGAATGTTATCGATCCCCAAGTAGGCCTTGGTGGCGAACTTATAGTTGTCCATGTTTTCGGACCCTAGACCAACTGCCTGCATAGCAAAGGCGTTCACGGTTGGGCGAGCGTCGACAATAAGATTGTGCTGCTGTGCGCCATATATCTGAGGCTGTGTTCCGTTATCTTCATTCCGGGCTGCAGAAATTACCTCGTCTTCCAGCTCTTCAGCGTTGGATATTTCGAAGTTCGCTGGTGGAGCTGCTTGCTCTTCCTGGCTGGAAGTTAAGGAGTCAGCCTCTAAGGAAGAGGTAGGTGTATAGCTCGCAAGGGGCCTCTCCGGACGTGACGTCGAAAAAATAGCGGCTAAAAGTTTTTCATCTTGTATGCTTCTCTTCCCACGCACACCCACCAGCGGCTGAGAGGATCTTGTTATAGAACAGTTGTTGACAGGGTGAAGATAGGTCAAGACGGGTATTCGAGCTCTGGATCGGTATCTTCCGGCATAGTTAAGTGTATTGTCTGACATGCCCGAAGGAACGGGAAGAAGGGCAGGGTATGTAGGCGAAAACTAACGGCTACACGTCAGAGTTGCTTTATCGTAGAGCAGAAGAGCCACATTCATCCATACCGAGTAATACTGATTAATAGAAGATATCCTCCAACTGCAGTTTGCATCTGCCTTCCCAACTCCTAAGCGCAACCATTCTTTCCGCGCATCGTAGATTGCCCATCCATTGAGACTCCGCTCAGGGGGTGGAGGCTGATAGGTGAAAGCATAAAGTTTTTCGATCCGTCCAAGTTTGCAGGTCCATGACTTGATGCTCTCATAAACATCTCTTGCCCTGGATTCTTCAGGGAAATAGAAACAGACAAATGTGAAATCACGGCACCTGAGGCGTATTGAAGAGGGCTGTCTCGAAGAACTCGGTGCAGGCCTGAAGGTGCAGAAGGAAATGATCGGGTATGTAATCCACAGCTCTTTGGGTTTCGGGGTTATATTGTCTCCCTGAGACTGATCCGTAGTTGTAGGAGGGGGGGTATGTGAAAATATAAGGTGGTGGGGCGTGAGATGCAGTGTGCCGAGAACTTGCTCTCCACGTCGTGAGAGCGTCACATTATCTACCTATGTCCGTATATCAAAATATGAACCGTCAGCTCCACATGAATAGCTTCAACGCACCGAAAAAAAAGTCGTTCCCCTACCTTTGCAATCCTTGTTCGTTCCATCTTGGAATGAATGTCGAATAATTTACGTGGAATTTAAAGGAATGACATGGTGAAGACAAGCTGACTTTAATCGGTTTATTTTCAGTGCGCAGTCTCAACTCACGAACACTCCAAATCGGCCAAGTTTACGTAACAAAGCTGCGAAAAGAAAGCGAATAACGCCTGGTGTTAGACAGGGAATTGGCCAAAGGTTCGCACTTTGTAGAGTGCTTGCAGAATACTGCACTGGTTGTGACGCAGTTGAAGTCCTTTGGTTGGCAGATCGGACAGGCAACCAGCCAGCTTATTTAGCGCTCCGCCCCGCCTAAATAAACTCACATTGTCAGATATTTAACTTTAATGACTTCCACCCAAATTTTGCAGGGAGATTCTATCCGCTTTAATACAACTACAAAAGAGCTCATTTGACGTTATATTAAAGAAATATTGTCCAAGTATCTTTGCTATCGTACAGTTCAAGCCCGGGCAATGCTATTTAACCAATGGAATGAGCTGGATATATCAACTATTCATACGGAGCAAAAAGAGACTGTCTTCCTCCGGTTTCACTACACGGGCAAGGCCTATTGTATCTCTCCTTTTCAAAACCAATAAGAATGTGAGCTTCTTGCTCTGGAATATCAACGTCTCCTAATGTTATGAATGATGATGTTGTTCCGCTTCTCTATCGATCCACTTTTGAAAGTCTGCCCTTATGCTTTCATCCGTGTCTTTGGATTTGATCCTTTCCCTATCCATCTCCGCAAGCAGCTCTACCGCTTGCGGATAGGTGCTGTTACTAGACCACCTGCACTGACCAACAAGATGGGAAATCATATCCCAGAAGTCTAGTAATTCGTTGAATTTGGCCGCTCTGTCGGTCTGTGCATTCAACTTTTCGTCACTGAATTTGTACGGAATCGGCCCCTCGATGTCCAGAAAGCCCCATCGTCTATGATATTTTGATTAGCATAAACGGATTATAGCTGGTTCATCTTTCAGGTGAAAATGGAATGGGCGGGGCTGAACCGTTGGATCTTCATGAGGGACTCCCGAAACCGGACTATGTCACCTGTGTCCCAGGAGCTGACGCAGAACCTGATCGGGAATACTCTCACTTGCTGGAAATCAAATTGGAAGAACTTATATCAAGTTGACAGACTTCCTTTGCAAGAAACTGCTGGTAAGAGAACCGGAGGATAGACTGCGAGATATTTTTTTCTCGATATTTCTTCTCTCGTCTTTACCTAGGTCTTTGTAGTTATCTGGATGCAAATCGACGATTGCTGGCGGAGAGGAGAGAGTGAACAATGGTCCCGCCCATACATGTTGCCGTCCAACTATACCGCTGATACGATTGCCTTCTAAAAAGACATTCTCACCATACAAATTCAAGTGCCAAGTGACAATGCTACAAGTTCAGAGTCCTTTGGCAGAAGCAAATGAGTACTGCGAATATACTTACCAAGCAGCGAGAGATATGATTTGGGAGAGAGAGTATCGTCTGTTGATGAGCTATCTGGATCAGTCAATATCAATCTCTCGTAGGTTCGGGTACCGGCTCATCCAATCTATCTCATTTACCAACCCGCAATTAAATGTCTAATAGGAGTTTTCCCTGTGATCTATCAGTCGAAGCAACAAGGACATAGTTATTGGAAGCATCCATACACGGGCGCCGGTCGATATCCATCTTTGCTCTTTCCTTGAACCAGAAATCTTTTTCAGTGGTCAACCGTATGATATATTTGTCCATGATATACTACTTTTGCACAGTCGGAGATACGAGGCCTTTTGCGGGTGAACCTCTAAGGGGACAGCTTGAGAAAGTGCAAACTGCCATATGCTTAAGCAATAGATGATTTTAGTGTCTCTACTGCTGCAGATATGGGAATACTGGTACACATTGATTAAATGTCACTGACAAGTGCCTCTTGTGTATTGACACCAGATCTTTAATAACAGCCACACGATCACGCACTTCCATAGCTAGCCATACCTCTTTCAATTGAGTTCCTTTAGCCTCTTCGGTCAAGATATATTCCGAGCCTATGGGGACTGTCCCTTTCGCGTCCCACACCAGCACTCTGGGACCAGGGAGCCCGAGATTGTTCGAACCTAGAACATGTAACTGTTAAGTTTCTTTCCTCCTGGCCGAGACAAAAAACACTACAAGAAAATTCCTACAAATACCATTGTTGCTACACTTAATGCAGTTGAGTAGTAAACAGTAACCCCAGAAGTCAAATACGGCAAGCTTGCGATAGCTACGGCACTATTATCCATAACAAATCGGTATACTTTGTTGTATTGGCCGTCGGTGATTTTAGAGATGTGTTTGTAACTAGGTGCCCCGCCTGTTTGGGCTGCTATTTCGCTGCAAGGCAGGGTACATTGAATTCTTTGTAGCGGAGTTGCAAATGATTTTCTTCATCCTATAACCGCCAGCCCCCATGTACCTAGAAGCATTGTGATATTTGGAGTCGAATCTGAACGTGCTACCACGTTGGGAACAGAGCTGTATTGACGACATATGCAAAAAGGGGACAGGAACGGAATCTTTGATGAAGAGAAGAATATGTGAGTAGGACCTTTTGACCCAAATGATCCATTGGACACTGGCGCTTGGTATGTGAAATGAAGTGAGTCTACGTGTCATTTAGGCTTTAAAGGACGCATTGCTTGAGATGGATACGGGGGAGATAAAGATGATTATGTTCTCCCAGTGAGTTGATGAACCGATAATTTCCTGTGACTGCTCGAAGTGCCTGCCCATTATCTAGCCGCGCTACCCGCGCTACTAGTTTAACATCCAACTTATTATTAGCATTGAACTTCAGGTCTACCACAAGGATGTTAGTTAATGAGTGTTGAGCGTGCCATGGTTGCTTGCTCGCCTCTGAGAATGTTGTTTCAGAATTTAAAACTGTGAAAAATTCTTTCAAAAATTAATTTGCGAACTCATCCTCGCGTGGTGAGAGTTTATTTCCGGTTGTAAAACTTAATAACAGTTCGCAGTCGCCTGTTTTCTTGGATTTCAAATGGGTTAAACGGTTATTCATATCCAGTCGTTGACGTCAGATAAGTCGTGCCGGCTCTCCTTATTCTTCCGTCAGATCCAGACTTGAGCCTTTGCTGGCTCGAACCAGACGATTGCTTTGGGTTCACTGTACGAACAATGTCGTGCCCACAGGCGCCTCCGCATTTTTTCTCGAGGGTGCATTATTTTGAACCAGCGAAACAGGATAGGCAGAAGATGAATGGATCGCAATCGGGAATGGGAATATGTTGTCTACCCACCCGATTTCGCTGTCACCTTCCCAGCTCCAAGTCATGGATGTCAGTGCTAGAGCTGCATCTGCCCTCTCTATCACTGCATCATTTTTCGTAATTGCAAGCTTTCTGGGTAGTAACCTATTCAAAACCCCAGTCAACAGACTCAACTTTTATGCGACCTGGGGAAATTTATTTGCAAATATTGGCACCATGATGGGGACGTCTGAGGTTTCACGCGGCGAAGCGAATCGCCTCTGCCACGTCCAGGCATTCATATTACAATGGTGTGTGTTTTCCGTTCTTGTTCCTAGTCCCTTATCTCTTGTAGCAAACTTACATAAATTGGACCTAGGTTTTTGCCAGCAAACTCGTTATGGATCTTTTGCATGGCCTTAAATGTCTACTTGACCTCATTCCGCAGATACAGGCCTACTGAGTTGAAACGACTGGAGTGGCGGTACTTAATTTTATGTTATTTAATCCCATTCATACCTGCATTTATATTCCTGTTCATCCGCACAAAGGTCAGGGGACCTGTATATGGAGATGCCATTGTGAGTAAAAAGGCCTTAATAACCCGATCCTGTGTAACAGGTGCCGGCCTACTAACCACGGTATATGTATGCAGATGTGGTGCTGGATTAGACCAGAGTGGAAAGCTTTACGCTTCGCATTCTTCTATGGGCCTGTATGGTTCATAGTCGTTATTACAATTTCAATTCTTATATATGCGGGAATTGAAATTCTGTCAAGGCAAAAAAAAATTCGGAGACTTTCTACGACAAATATTCCTAATATCCCAGACAAATACCACTTAGGGGCCCAGCGAAATCCTACGATTGACGTGGTAAAAGCTCCCTTGGTAACAGATACGAATGCCGATGGTTTGGGAGGTGAGCTGGCGAATATTCCAGCTTTTGTTCATCTAGCTTCCTCTGGTGATGCACGGCTTATTAGGGAACAAGCTACGAAAGCCGGGGATACATCACCAATGACAACTTGGTTGGACGGCGAAACATCGCAGAGAGCAGAAGACAACAGAAGTTCCAGCATCAATCTCAGACGATCCTCAACACAAATCTCACCACGTCCCTTGCCATCTCTCGCTCCTTGTGCTACAACTGACTCCCAGATGTGGCGGGAAAGCGCACAACGACCGAGCACAACTCTCAACGTTGAGACCCTTAGATCAGGCCTTGATGAACTTGAAAACATAAATACGCTGCGCAACTCTCAGATTGACATGGAAAATACTACTCGGAGTACAATCAGTGATATATCTCTTGAGAATATTGACCTCTGGATCCAAAGCCACAGCCAAAGCTGGCACTCAAGCCATGACCTTGTTCAACATCAACTCATTGAGAGTCAGAATGCAGCATATTCGTACGTTAAAAGAGTCTCGTTATTCTTTCTTTCATTATTCGTAACTTGGGTTCGTATTTTTTCTTTTTACGATGATACTTCTATTCCTCTAACTTAGATCCCCGCTGATACCGCCAATCTATGTATCCTATAGACACCTTCCACTCTAAACCGGATCCATCGGCTTTCTTCCCCCCACGAACCGGTATTCGTTCTTTCTCTCCTGGCCACATCAGTTCTTCCGCTCCAGGGCTTCTGGAACTTAGTTGTATATATATGTACGTCGTTTGATTCTGTCAAGGTGCTTTATGCAAAACTCCGCACACGGTGGAGGATGCGTTCCGGGACGTAATTGTATATGCAGAGTTAAGGGGGCAAATGCCTCTCGCTGTTTTTAATGCTGTACATACCTTTTGTTACTGTGGATATTTGTTTTATATATAACCTATAACTAAGTGTAATGCTCGAATTATTATATAATCATTTTCCTGTTTTGTGAGTTCGAGGTACGGGGTGTTGGGTTGCTCGATTCTGGGATTTTGGAACTTGTCGATATCATTATGTTTTACCCTGAACAGACGAATTCCAGTTTACTTGAATCCACCATGCTGCATCTGTGGAATTGCTAATGTTAAATCTGTGGATTTTGCAGGTGTTTTTCCCACTTCCTCTTCCATGAAACGAAAGCAATTTTCTCCCAACCTTATGCGATGGAGGGACCTCATACGGTTTCATGGATTGTATCTTCAATCCTTCCTTTCCACTGGAATGGAGTATCTGTCACACACAGAAAACAAAATGGAAAATAATCATAGTTGCTTTAAAGCATACATGTTATTTTCAGATTTATAAACATTTTTCCGATTATAATACACATAGACACCCACCTTGAAGGACCAGGAACAAGAAAAGATGCGACCATACAACCGGATCCAATAACAATAGTTAATATGGTCAGGGACCTCTAGATGTGCAGGAAAGGAAAGGAAAGCGCCAAATACCGTATATTATTTCAGGCTACTACGGGCTTTACTATTAAATCTATCTTCAAACTCTCCATCTGCACCTTTCTCCAACCACTCATAAAACCTATCCTCTGGTTCAAGATTGGGATTTCGCCGATAATTTCCTTCACCTGTACAGCCAATCCGTCCTTCAGCCCCCACATCACCCTTGTAATTCGCAGCAGCAGCGCTCTGCTCAAAAGCCATTTCGCAGGCTCGGATGTAAAACGGCTCGAATGCAACCCGAAGCGATCCGTGGGACTTGCCATCCGCAATGGTGGATGAAAGACGGGTATTCGGTTGGCAAACCTCCGGCCTCAGTTCACTCTCATCGCGACCCAGGGAGAGAGACATATTCATCACATGCTCAGGCAACGCAAGGCCCATGTGTACATGTGAGAAATTGAGCTCGAGTTCTTTATAGTTGAATCGGGAGATTTGAGTTGACCTCAGGTAGTGCACTGGAGGGAGCAAGTATGTACCCGTTACGAAGTCAGACACTTCTCCATGTGCTTGCGAGTCCACTGCAATGGCAGAGGAGTGATTAAAGAGCAGCTTTCGGGGAATTGAAAGTTGACAGGATACAGGCATGCGGGTTTGTCTGAAAGCATCTTCACAAACCATTATTCGGATGAGTTGTAAGATACTGGAGATGTCGGCTCTTTGTCCATCGGTTTGTAGCAATGTAGATGGGTCCTTTCCTTCGAGGAGGTCATAATGCGTGAATTTCGTAAAGCGAAGGTCGACAGAGGTTTCTGGGAGTAATACGTCCATACTCACTCTATGAACGACGATGGATGCTTTTCGTAAGATCGGAACAAGAAGTCGACGTCTACCTTCAAACTGTAGTAAAACTTCCAATTCCAATTCTATCGGAGGGAGGCGTAACTTGTCAGTAGGTGACGGAGTAAGATGAATCCGGTGGAGAGTGGCGTTTCCATCGTTGAGTAAGGGGGTTAAATCTTGGAGAAACGCTATGGGATTGGGAATATTGGCAGCAAAAGCTCGAGGAACGGTAGGACTAAGTGACTTAAAGTTCATCTTGCCTGGTTTCATCAATTTTTGGTGCGAAAATAGAGATTTTCCAAGAGAAGCGACAACCACCTCACGGACATGAGGCTGGCCAGGATTGCGCCAAGTAACTGAAACTGGTTTCTTGAATAGCTCGTTGCACACCTTTGTAAGAGCAGACGCATGGTCTGTCTGGATGAGTGCTGTTGGAGGCTTTGATTGAGTTCCACTCGGTATTTTGGACTCGGACAGCGGCTTCATCCATCTTAGCCATCGTCTCTGACGATCCACCCATGACAAGAATTCGGGGTATGCAACGCTGTACATAACTGCTGGCTCAACGTCTGGTAAGTAGGTGCAAAACGGAGCTTGGTCCTCTTCGATCATCGATATTGCTGATTTGATATTCCTGTATGCCTCGTCCGCTTCTTTCTCCAACTCATGTACGAAATAGATCTTTATTTCCCTTGCACTTTCTTTACGGCAAAATACATGGAATGACTTCTGCATCAAACGAAAAAATCGATCTTCAAATCGTCTATTTTTCCCATGGAATATGTAACCTCTGCTCGGAAGCTCCACAGTTTTGGAGAGAATCTTAGGGAGATATTCCATGACACCATTTCGAACAAATTCACAAGACGTTTCATTTGCTGTGATCCGCACAAGGTTTAAAGACCTGAAAACGTCTATTTTGGCGGAATAGGCGGTTGCGAGGTCTGAGAGAGGGCTGGTATCAGGTAATAAAAGCATGGAGATCTCTTGGGGAGTCAGGTGGATGTCCAATTGACCTATTTCACCCGAAACAGATAGCTTCCAGCAGTCTCGTAATACGGTCTCTGCCAAGGCGACTTTCCCGGTCATATTTTGAAGACTCCCAATCCTCGAAGCGGTCTGTTTATGGGCCTCAGGGTCTATTTCGAGAAAAAGAGAGGTTCCAGGCCTCCATCCCGAACTCGATATCGTTGAACACTCCTCTTGGTCAGCGGGATTAACTAGCGGTTCAAATTGTTTGTGATAGTCAGACAGCTGATTCGCTGTAAAGCCATCTTCTAGTACTTTCCGAAGCCTACGCCATTCATTCCTGTTTAGCTTGTCTCCAGGCTTGTGGTGGAATCGGATTTTATCGATGTTCTCAATGGCCTCTTTAGCATCTCCCATTTGGTATCTTGTTCTATCCACCTCTCTCAGTAGTTCGGATGGATTTTCCCATGGAGCATCGCCATAAGTTTCCTTCTCCAGTATTCTTGAAAACTTGCGTGCGGTCATTTGTTTCGGGCGGCTCGCCCTCTCCTTCAGTATCACAACATCCCCAACCTCACCCAGGGTTTGCACATCCAAGCGCGCAACATGTCTTCGATATCGAGACTTTTTAATGCTCAATACCGGGTATAACTTAGGGTTTGTTTTAGTCCGGGAACTGGGAGTGGTCGTGCTGTGATATCTGTTTTGATGTAGGCCGTAGCAGGTATGGGTATTGATGCAGGTCGTCAAGGCCTTCTGAGAACGAGGAGAGCAAAATTGGCATCGGAGACAGGCAACCACATTTTGCGACGACGACGCCTTAAACATCTGTGATGGGAGAGCCACAGGACTAATGGCCCTGTGTGTTATGTTCAGATCATGACCAGAAAGTTGGGAATATTCGCATCTAAACTTTTTACTTCTGGAAGTGGACGAAAAATTTATCACGTGAAATTAACTGTATAATTACTAGCGTTGTATTATTTTGATGTAATGTTACATTGACACAGTTGGTAAACAATTCTCAGGGTACCCCTAAAATTCTACATAAAAAATTCCAAATAAAATCACAAACAGTATATATGCATTAAAGGTCTAAGGGATCGTGAACTTGAAACACACAAAACGAACACTCCCCCCGCGTAAACACTTGCAAAACTTAAGGGCATAACCTGAAAAGCACTATGGTTGTAACAATCTGGTCGACCCTCTGAATGTGAGGACCAAAGCCACCGGCTGTGAATGTTTCATCAAAAGCCAGTGCAAATGCTGAACCGAAAAGTAAATCCATTCATATGCTCGTGGTCAATAACTATTGTGGGAGAAAAACTGAAAATAGATAGCTGGCAGGTACAGACCTAAAATGGTATGATCTCTTGCAAGGTTTGGAATGTGGAATTCTGGTGGCATGGAAAGAATATATCAAGCGCACGGCTTCCATTACATTAGTGCTAATCTGGGAGCAACAGTTGTTAATTAGCAAATCCAGTGTGTACAAATCAGGAGAAATAGTTATACATTACCTTAATCGTGAAATAAAAGTAATAAAGCGCGATTCAAAGATCTGTCAGAGAACGACCTGACCTCCATCCCTATTCTCTATAAATAATGCACGGCCACTACTGTAAAGTCCGCGACATTCCGGGGATATTGAACGCAAATCACTGCGGAGTTGAAATTTCCCAGCTCCTCAGATCTTCACGAAGATCGAGCTCGGATACTTCCCTGCTTTTTTCTCTCCTTCCTCGGACCCTGTAACGTGAATGCTCCAGGCTATCCTTGCCTTTGCTATCCCCTCTTCGGTGACCACCAAATGAGGATTTTGCTCCTCTTTCATTTGCGCTATTGCGAATTGTGCGCCGCGAGTCTGCGTCGCTAAGTGACGTACTATCTTCATAGTCATCTTGCGGTCTTGCGCTGCGGCTAGCTGATCCCCAGCCGTCACCTCCCGCAAATATATCTTCGATCAACTCATCGGGAGGAAGTTCTCCAGGTCGACACGCCCAAGAAGCTGCCAAGGTACGCCGGTACATATCCTGCAAGTCGCCAGCATCACGACTCCTGCTATTGTTTGAGGGGGTAGAGCCAGAGTGAGCGAGATCGCCCTGTTCTGCGGATATAAAACCACCAATCCCCCCAAATACCATGGCGGTCTTCAGACGAGGTCTGTAAAAGGTTAACACGATGGTGGTCCCAAAAAAGGATACTCTTCCAAAAAAAAAAAAAAAAAAAAAAAAAAAAAAAAAAAAAAGGGAGCTAAGCACTAACGTGGTAAAATTGGTCTCTCCCTCGACCTGTCGCATCACAATCCCAACCTTTAAGGTGCTATTGATTTTGCTGTCTTGCAACAAGTACCGTCTAGTTACACCTTCGCCATCTTCATGCTTATCTACATACTCCGCAAGGTTAAGTCGAACATTTCCCATCACCTGTCTATCCCCACGATTGCCAGGGGTAAATTCTTGAATAATCTCAAAGTAAATTTCACATTCTTGGAGCCTCTGGTTCCGATCCACAGTTAGCCTGACAGGAAGTATCTTTTCGTATTCCCACGAAGCACGATGGTCTTGAATAACGGCGTTTGCCGTGTTTCCACGGTGCTCAGCTGATGTGGAAGAAGGGAGGTGCCACTTTGCGAAAGCTGACCCATCAATAAGCGGTATGTTGTTTAGGTCGATTAACTAAATAAATCAGTTGGAATAGTCCATCCACGGAAGGCCTGCTAACTAAGAAGAGCACAGCATACTCGCAATGTAAGTTCGAACTTCGGCTATGAGGTGGGGTAAAGAAGTCAGCTTGTGTTTAGCAATTGAGAATGGGGTGAATATATCATTACCCGCCTGTTTTTGGGGACTGTGAGAGTGCTTGTTAGCGTTTTGGCCGAGTAGACAGCATACTCCCAGGGATTCATCCTGGCTAGATGCTATGCAGGGCAGCAGGGAATTGAAAACAGCTCACCAAATGCCTGCATTGTGGAGAGGGGCAAAGGGGAGAGAAATGGCTATCCAGCTTGTTGAGTGAATTCACACAGCAGAGAGCAGATGTTTCCTGTTCTTGCCTTCCTATCAGATATCTGCTTACATTATACACAGTTCATGTTGAACAAATAATGTGATAGAAAGGAAATGTCACTTTCTTTTGATCTGACTATTCACAACAACAACAACAACAACAACAACAGCAGCAGCAGCAGCAGCAACAGGTAGAAGAAGAACTAATAGAAGCTCAAGTGTCTCTTGTTTAGTTAATCTCTTTTTATCAAGTGGCTGTCTTATTAATGGCATCTTGGCTTGTTAACTAACGTTAGTTTGTTAACCACAATTATCATCACGTGCAACTTAACTAAGCCTAGATCCAAGTGATTCTCATGGGTTGTTGCAATAATTGTGAACTATTTAGACATCAGTTATTGCTGGCTCTTTTCATATTAACTACTATTTCATATCTATTATCTACTATTTGTTCATATCCTCAAAGAACCGGGTTGTAGCAAATAACAATTCCCACCAGGCATCTCGGGCTTTAGCACCCAATATTGCGACCTCGGTAGCGACGAGTCAAAACCACTCTGTAATCAACATCATATCTCATGCAACAATGAGCCAGCTGCCTCCGTCGCCGACTTCGGAGCCTCATTCTCCCGGGGGCCAGTCGCGCCATGCCACGGAACCTGTCCCTCTCGATTCCGAAATCCGAACAACCCCAATCCACCATCTTCTTGAAGACATTCGCGTCCCATCGGAGCCTCTCCCACCGTACCGTTATCACCCAATCACCTGCACCCCGCTTGACGCAGTGGAAATTCACACCCAGCTACAGTCATTGCGGAAGGAGTATTCGACTCCCGTAGCGGCCATTAAGGGACAGGAAGAACTGGCGAAAGAGGTGAAGAGGAGGATGGCGGAGGCCCAGCAAAAGAGAGAGGATATCCAGAAACTTATGAAGAGAAAGACGGAAGAAAGAGGCACGGAAAGAAGGGTTTTTGAAAAGATTAAAAAGGAAAGGGAGAGCAGGACTCAGTGATCGCTTGAGATTGGCAGGATTGCCAGTTTTCAAGGGAAATGAGCGGCCGCTAATACCGAAGCTACTGCGCGGCGGAGACTGAAAACGTTGACTACAATTTCAATAAGATGGGGCGAACGGATGGTATTGTCTATTTCCCACCGTTTTGCGAAGGGTGATTACCTACGTATATTGCTTTTATCAAACACACCGCATTGTGATTGTACAGAAATTGACTTTCAGGTTGAGGTTATATGCGACGTGGGTATAACGAATGGCAAAAGATGCCTCCCTACATCTTCCGACATCCACGGAATAAAAAATACGGGGAGATATGAAGATGTGGTTTCATAAAATCCAGATGGAGAAAAATGTAGATGGACGTTGGGAAAGTGCCTTTGTCTACTTAACGGATATGGGTGTATGACGAATAGTCAGAACGTAGCAGGCATAAGATAGTAGTATTCGTAATGACTAGCTAATCAATATATGATCACTCTCCCCAAGAAGAAGAAGGAGAGAAAACAGTGAGAACAGAATGAAATATAGATATGTCCGCGGTCGTACGCAAGCTTGATCATAAGCGAGGCATACGGCCGTGGCGATCTGCAGGAATCCGAGGCATACGATCAATCCGAGGCGTATGAGCAATCCGAGGCTGAAGATCAATATGATGCTCATGACACACCCCCCCCAGCTAAGCGCTATCAGGCATGAAGTTGAAGATGCAAGTGTTGAATTCTCTTACAAATTGTGGGCGCCTGTTGGATGCATAAAACAATAAAATGATCAATCAAATGAGTGAGCAAAGAACAACTAAAACTAGTTTCAAAACAGGTCTGCTAGTGAGTGATAAGTGTCACGGCTTCAGCTAGGCGCAGGTGAACTGGTGTTCGATTGCCAACTAGGTAAGCTATCTGAGCGAATACTAAGATGATTTCTAAAAGATGGGTTCGGGGAAGGCTCTGTTTATATAGCCCTTTTTCTCTAGCGCCGTTGCCATGTGATTGCCATGTTTATGTGTTATTCATACATGGGGTAATTGTGGGGTTGTTTGCCATTGCCTAGGCAATTGTTGTTTACCGATCACCTTGGCCTGTATGATGGCCGATCGCCTCGGTCTGTATGATGACCGATCGCCTTGAGAAGGTTGGACGTAAGCCTGTTCTACGCCATCACAATAAAATCTGTAACATCTACCAGGCCAAGTTGATATACAAATGAAGTGTGTTTTTGCAGCTTCAATGATTTTATAAATTCATCTGCTGGTATATCTTTAGTTCCTACTGATTCAACATCAATAAGTACACACTAGACACATTCTCTAAGTCAGTGATAATGAATATTTAGCTCTGAGTCAGAGCAAATAAACAGGTTCATTATTTAATAGTTATTACAGAGATTATAAATTCTATACTTTGGGTTAAATTGAATTTGAGTAAAAAAACACTATCACTAGGCTGCCTTATAGCCTGCATATAATATTATAAAAAGTTCAACTTCAATAATGAATGTTATTATTATCAATTAATAAAAATATTTTTAGTCTACTGATTTATTATAGAGTTTAAAAAAATATTCAATTATGAATCTACAATTTACATTATTAGTAAAGCTAGTATTATTTGATATTTTAACTATCACAATGAGTGAAACAGCTGTATCTAAATACTCAAACATAATGATTCTGATATTATAATCAAAGACACTGAGTTTTACTAGTTTATTTTATTGAATGACTAAATTTCATATATTTTGAAGATAGATGATTATATAATCTATTTTTACTGAATGACAATTTGATGAATTTTATATATATATTATAAATTATAAGGGGCTGAACCCCTAGATTCACTCTGGCTAGCTGACTCAGTCTAGCCATCATTTGCATGTGTGCATGTGATCATGCTGCATGTGCACACATGATCATGCTACGTGAGCTTGCTTAAGCTTGTGTTCTCATTTCATTCTTTTCTTTCCTTTTTCAAACAATTCATCCTTGTTATATAGGAGGACTAGCCTCTAGTTCTTAGAGTTTAATTCTCTACATTATGAATTGCTTCACTCCTTTCATTGATAGGTCACTGAGAGTCTTAATTCTATATTATGAAGCTCAGCAAATATGCTGACATACAACATACTATTGAAAGTCTTAAATTCTGCATCATAAAGTTCAGTGATAGCACTGATAATATATGAATAGACTGAGTTAGCAATTATGCTAACAAACAAATGAGCAACATTGAAAACATCTAGCTGAATGAGATAAAGTGATAGACTTGTACAATGAATATACAAATGAATCAATATGAAGCAATGAGCAGAAACATTCTTAGCAGCTTTGAATAATAATGAATGACTTTTCTCCAACAGCAAGAACAAGTTCAGCATGAGAACAGAGATTTAATAGCAGCTCAGCAAGCTGAAATAGCTAATCTACAACAAGCTTTGAACACTTTAACATCAATTTTCTCTCAATTGAATCTACAATCACTTATTGCAGTCAAAAGATCAAAGATCAAGCTACTGAACTGCAAGAAGTATGATGGTTCTAATCTGAAGCACTACTCTTAGTGAGAGCTAAAGCTTCAATCAAAACTTAAAGTCAATAAAAAAGCTTTAGATAATAATGAGGAATGTGCTTGGTATATATACTCAAGACTAAAAGAAATGACAGCAGCTTAAGTTTACCTCTGAGTTAAGAATATTAAGAACAAGATCAACTTCATGATAGAGAGCTTACTAAAGCAGACATGCATGCTCTTTAGTGATTCTGCACAACAGGAAAAGGCTATGTAAAAGCTCAACAATCTATAACAGAGTAGAAGAGCTCTCTTTGACTTTCTGTCTGAATTTAATCAGCTACTGCTGGAAGCTAGTGGTTATGAATGAGATGATCATGTTAAAAAGAAGTATTTGAAATCCACTCTAAGCATGGAGCTGAGAGAAGGCATGATGAGAGAAGGCATGATGAATGTAAAAAAATTATCTCTCTATGAGAATTACTGCAAAAAGCTTAGATTAGTTGATCATCAACTCTCTGAACTTAAGACTTTAAGGCAGTAATCTAAATGTTGTGAGAGCAGATCTTCTTCAGATCATACAACATCTAATTCACCCTCTCCACTTTGTCATGCTGTTCTTAATTGATGAAATTAGTCTCAAGCTTTCACTGATGATCTGATGAATCTCTCTACTGGTGCTGTAATCTCAAGCACTCATCACATCAAATTGATAAATCAGACAAAGATTAATTAATGAAAAGAGCAAGGTCTGTGCCTGAGATGTGAAGCTGAAGGTCATATGATTAAGAGCTGTCTGTTCAAATCTCTCAGACACCCTATCACTTTCACAATAGCTAAAGTGATCTCCAAGCCAATATTGGACAACAACAATGTGGATATGAGTGAGAATTCAGAAAAAGAGTAGCTTCAACTCAAAGACACTGAAAGAAGTGAAATAAAAAGCTTATAAAGAAGCAATGAAGAAGATTTAAATCTAAGATAATATTCAACTCCTTCACTGTCAATGCTTTAGTAGATAATGCCTTTTCAACTAGAGCAATGATAGATAGTGAATGTAATATCTATGATCTCATTTCTCAATTCTACATTAACAAGCATAAGCTCCTGTGCATTGAAATTCCCTCTGTTAAAATGACCAGCTTTGAAGACTCTATGGGACTCTCTACAAGCATGATGACTGGCATTCAAATTGATATAGGTGGTCATATAACTGAACAGGCCTTTCTCTATGTGGTGAATAAATTACATGATCATGATATGTATCTAGGTGACCCCTAGCTGGCCCAGCAAAAGGTGACTATGATCTCTTATCAAAGAATTGTAAGATTTGAAGAGAGTGGCATAGAGATAGAGTCTAGTTCAAATGCAAAAGCTGATATAATTCTCATCTCTGCTATAAGCTTCTCTAGACTTGTGAGCACTTGAGAGAAGTGAAACATCAAGATCTTCACTATCAGTTTGACTGACATTCAAAAGACTCTAGAAGTAAAACCAAAGATTGACTCTAGAGAAAAGCTACTTGAACATTATTATGAGTTTTTGAATGTATTTGATAAGGAAGCCACTGACACTCTACTCCCACTTCATGGCCCAGGTAGAGATCATGGGATTGAACTGATTAAAAAGACCAATGATAGCACAGAACAACCTCTTTGAGGCCCACTATATAATATGTCTTGAGAGGAACTACTGGCTTTGTGAAAGACTTTTACAGATTATATAGATAAGAGTTTTATTATAGTGAGCAACTTTACTGCAGCCACTCTCATACTATTCATAAAGAAGTCTGAGAGTGGACTAAAATTTTGTATGAACTATTGAGCTCTTAACAAAATCACCTGAAAGGATTGATATTTTCTATCATTAATCAGTGAGACTCTATAGTGAATTGAATGAGCTAAATGATTCACTAAACTGGACATTATTACAGCTTTTTACAAGATTTGAATCACAGAAGGTGATGAGTAGATGACAGTCTTTAGAATCAGATACAGGCTATTTGAGTGGCTGGTTACACCCTTTGATTTGGTCAATGCTATGAGCACATTTCAAAAATATATCAACTAAGCATTATGTAGATATCTGAATGACTTCTGCTCAGTCTATTTAGATGACATCTTGATATTTTCCTTAAGAAGCTTACAGGAGTATTGTGAGCATGTACAAAAAATACTTATGCATTTATAGAAAGCAGGCCTGCAGGTAGACATCAGAAAGAGTGAGTTTGAAATGAACAGTACAAAATATCTTGAATTCATCATTGAAGCAGACAAGGGTATATGAATAGATTCAGAAAAAGTTAAAGCTGTTTTGGAATGGGCAACACCTACTACTCTTAAAGGTGTATGAGGATTTTTAGACTTTGCCAATTTCTATAGACAATTTATCAGAGATTTCTCAAAGATCATGACCCTACTGACAATTCTTACATGTAAAAATATTCTCTTTTTATGGATGAGCAAGGCTGAGGAAGCTTTTAAGTGTCTAAAATCAATGTTTATCTCTGCTTCAATCCTGCTTCAATTTGATCTTGATCATAAGACTATATTAGAAACAGACTTCTCAGGTTATGCCTCAGAAGAAGTGCTGCTACAATATGATGAGCAGAGCATTCTACACTCATATGCCTTCTTCTCTCACAAGCATTCATCTGCAGAATGTAACTATAAGATTTATGATAAGAAGTTATTAGCAATAATTGAGTGTTTAAAGAAATGAAATGCTGAGCTACAAAGTGTAAAGAAATTCAAAATTCTCACAGATTATAAGAATCTAAAATACTTCATAACTATATGCAGACTAAATGAAAGACAGCTATGTTGAATAGATATTTTCTATCAATTCAACTTTAGAATTGATTACCAGCCAGAGAAGTTGAACACTGAACTAGATGCTCTATCATGAAAAGAGCAGAACATGTCACAAAATGCTGATGATGAGAGAATCAAGCAGAGGCAAGCTCAACTACTTAAGTTTAATGTACTGGTATCTGGAATGGAATCAAGAGTGACTGCTGTCAGTATAGAATCTAAGATGTCTCTTCAAGCTCAGTGAAATGAGACTCATAAAAATGACAAAATTCTGCAGCATCTGAAGCAGACTCTTCATGATGGAAGATTCAGATTTTCTTCTGAACTTAGCATTAAAACCTCTGTCTCTGAGTACTCTTTAAATGAAAACAGGGAGCTTCTCTTTCAAGGTTGTAAGTAAGTGCCAGACTTCAAACCTCTTTAAACCAGGTTAGTGCATGAAGCTCATGACTCACCTCTTACTGGCCATCATAAGTGAGAGCAAATGGCAGAAGTTCTAAGACATGAGTTCTACTGGTCAGACTATACTGCTGATGTGAGAAGAATGATCAGAAACTGTTATATTTATAGATCAAACATCACATGAAGAGATTAACATCAGAGACTGTTTAAGCCTCTCCTTATTTCTGAATGCATATAGTAGGAGCTTTTCATGAACTTTATTGTGAACTTATCAAGTTCTAAAGAATATACAAACATCATGATTATAACAGACAGACTGATTAATAGAGTTATATTAAAAGCAGTTAAGAAAACTGATGTGGAGACAATAGCTAGAGTGTTCCTTCATGACATCATCTCTCAACATGGCATTTCTAAGACAGTGGTATCAGATTGAGGGTCAGCTTTCATAAGCATATTTTGAACTCAGATGTGTGAGAAATTAGACATTAAAAGACAACTTTTCACAGTTTATCACTCAGAGACTGACAGAGCTACAGAGTGAATGAATCAGACTTTGAAAATCTATCTACACAAGTATGTTAGCTTTCAACAGAATGACTGGTGTGAATGACTCCCTCTGGCAGAGCTAGTCATCAATAATAGAGATGCTGCCTCAACAGGCATAAGCTCATTTTTTTTAACACATCTTTTTCATGTCTCTTTCATTGATATAGCTGATGCACTCTCTGTTGAAACACCATATAATTTCATTGAGTTTGCAGATGATTATATGAGAAAGACCTGCAAAGTATTGAAGTGAGCTCAAGTAAAAATGATAGATGCTCAGTAATCTCAAGAGAACTATGTGAATAGATGAAGAGACCTAGCTCTAAGCTTTCAACTCAGAGATAAGGTCTGGTTGAGCTTAAAGAACATGAGAACTAATCATCTGTGCAAGAAGCTGGATGTGAAATACAATCAATATACTGTGTTAGAAAAGATAGAATCTCATGCTTATCAACTGAATGTCTCACTCAGCATTCACAATATCTTTAATATAAAGCTTCTATATGTAGCAGCAATATATCTCTTGCCTAGTCAGAGACAAACTGACTAACAACCACTCACTATAAAGACCTCAGAAGGATCTGAGTTTGAGATTGAGAAAATTTGAGATGAATAAATCTATCAGAGGAAAAAGCAATATCTTGTTAAATAGATAGGTTAGGCTGAGTCTACATGAAATGACATGAGTCTCCTATAAGAAATGAAGGCTTTGGACACTTGAAAGGCCTCTCAGCAGGTAAAATTAGATATAAAAAGAGCTTTAAATAGTTATAAAGACCTGCAACAAAGAGGGAGAAGGAGGGTATTATAAGAAGCTGAACCCTTAGATTCACTCTGGCTGACTGACTCAGCCTAGTCATTATTTACATGTGTGCACATGATCATGCTATATGAGCTTGCTTAAGCTTGTGTTCTCATCTCATTCTTTTCTTTTCTTTTCCAAGCAATTCATCCTTGTTATATAGGAGGACTAGTCTCTAGTTGTTAGAGCTTAACCCTCTATATAAATTTACTATTAAAATACTGAAAATAAATAAATTAAATATTGAAAAAAAGTAATAAAAAGTACTATAATTAGTATTATATGAGAATAAAAATATAAACACTGTGAGTGTTAAGAAGAGAAAAGAATAAAATTAAATAAAAATATAAATATAAAATTGAATAATAGTTAATTATTAAATCATTTAAAGAAACTTTAAATGTGTTTATATATATCACAGCTTTAATCTAGGTGCAGGTGAAACAGATGTTCAATTGTCAGCTAGATAAGCTATCTAAACAAAATATTAAAATGGTTCCTAAAACATGAGTTTGAAAAAGACTCTGTTTATATAACTCTTTTCCTTAGCACTATTTCCCACATTTACATGTTATTCATATATAGGGTAATTGTGGGGTTGATTGCTATGCGAATGCCTAGGCAGTTATGATTACTAATCACCTCAGCCTGTGATCTTACACTATTGAGAAGGCTGAACAGAGCTCACTCATTTTACATCATCATATTACCCTTTCCTTGAAGTTAGACATGCTCTCATGCTAATAGATTATCATTTGCATCATTTGCTAAATAGTCATCTTTTTTCCAAGTCTTTAGTCATTTACTTAATTACTTTGAAGATCTTACTTTCATTGAGTTTATAATATAAAATTCTCAAATTAAATGTAATAATTTTTTTAGATTTAAAGCTAAATATCATATTGAATCATCATCAAATTCTAGTCATTTTATCTAATATTGAAGCTTTTTATGAAAGATACAACTTACTAGAACATTCTCAATCTTTTACTTATTTTCACTTTATATTTTAACTGATTCTGATATCTCATTTAATTGTTCTAATAAAGGGTAATTCACAGCTTTCTGTAGTTTATTAGAGAAAAATATTAAATGAATTTTTATATTGTTTAATAGACTTAATCTATAATTATTGTTAATTTTCTCAATGATTTTAAAAAGACTTTAATTTTATTTCATAAGCTTTCTGCTAAGATGTTAAATTTTATAGTTCTTGAGTAATAAAATGATTTTATCTTTTATCTCAAAGTTTAACTTCTGACAATATTTATTGATCTATAATTTCATAATTTCTTGTGCTTTTTTTATATTATCAGCTACTAGTTTTTATATTTTTTTCATTTAAATAATATACTGTTAAGTATTTTTTTATTTAAACTTCTTCTATATAAATAACATTCTTAGTAATGACTTTCAATTAAAAAATATTCAAAATTTATATTTATAAGCAGTTAGAAAAAATGATATTTTAGTTAATTCATTCTTCAGAGCTTCAACTATATAATTTATTATTAATAATTACTTATTTTAATTGTTCTGATAGTAGTTTATATATAAATAAAGCTTGATTATTAAATATTGATTAATAATCTTAATTTAATTATCTATTTATATATAATAAGCTAATAAAAACTTCAGCTTAACTTCTAATTATCTGATAAACTCATCTCAAAAGTCTGAGATGAATTGTGATTTATAGTTTGATACAATTGAATCTGATACTTTATAATACTCATAATAGTATTTTAAGAATAGTTTTGCCAGCTCTTTAATATCTATCTTTCTTATAATAAAAATAGATATAAACTTCTTATTTAATTAATAGATAATTATCAATATTATATTATAGATTCTTTTTATCATTAGATTATTTATGAAGTTTATTAATATGTGCTGTTAAACTCTACTAGAAATTAATAGCAGCTTTAACAGCTCTGAGATCTTATCACAAAAAATCTTTGTTCATCAGTATACTAGACAGTTACTCATATAATGATGAATATTCTTTTATTCAGCCACTATAAAGGGTTAAGCTCTAAGAACTAGAGGCTAGTCCTCCTATATAACAAGGACGAATCGCTTGAGAAAGGGAAGAAAAGAATGAGATGAGAACTTGAGCTTAAGCAAGCTTGTGTAGCATGATCACATGTACACATGCAAATAATGACTAGGCTGAGTCAGTCAGCCAGAGCAAATCTAGAGGTTCAACCTCTTATAATACTCCTCTTCTCCCTCTTTGTTGCAGGTCTTTACAACTATTTAAAGTCCTCTTTACATCTAATTTTGCCTGCTGAGAGGCCTCCCAAGTGTTCAAGATCTTCACTTCTTGTAGGAGACTCATGTCATTTCATGTAGGCTTAGTTCAATCTACTTATTTTAATGAGGTATTGCTTTTTCCTCCAGTAGGTTTGTTCACTCTGAATTTCCTCAATCTCAAACTCAGGTCCTTCTGAGGTCTCTATAGTGAGTGACTGTCAGTCAGTTTGTCTCTGACTAGGCAGAAGATCTGTCATCACAGCATGTAGAAGCTTTACATTAAAGATATTATGAATGCCAGATGAGACATTTAGTCAGTAAGCATGAGATTCTATCTTTTCTAGCACAGTACATTGATTGTATTTCAAATCCAGCTTCTTGCACAGGTGATTAATTCTCATGTTCTCTAAGCTCAATCAGATCTTATCTTCAGATTGAAACCTTGAAGCCAGGTCTCTTCATCTATTTATGTATTTCTCTTGAGATTGCTGAGCATCTGTCATTTTTACTTGAGTCCACTTCAATACTTCATGAGCCTTCCTCATATAATCATCTGCAAACTCAATGAGATTATGTGGTGTTTCAATGGAGGGTGCGGTGCATCAGCTATATTAATGAAGGAGATGTGGAAAAGATATATTAAAAAGAATGAGCTCACACTCATTGAGACAGCATCTCTATTATTGATGGCCAGCTCTGCTAGAGAGAGTCATTCACATCAGTCATTCTGTTGAAAGCTAATGTACTTGTGTAGATAGATTTTCAGAGTCTGATTCATTTGCTCTGTAGCTCTGTCAGTCTCTAAGTGATAAACTGTGAAGAGTCATCTTTTAATGTCTAATTTCTCACATATCTGAGTTCAAAACATGCTTGTGAAAGCTGACTCTTGATCTGACACTACCACCTTAGAAATATCATATTGAGAAATGATGTTGTGAAGGAACACTCTAGTCACTGTCTTCATATCAGTTTTCTTAACTGCTTTTAATATAACTCTCTTGATCAGTCTGTCTGTTATAATCATGATGTTTATGTATTCTTTAAAGCTTGATAAGTTCATAATAAAGTTCATAGAAAGCTCCTGCCACATATGTTCAGAAATGAGAAGAGGCTTAAGCAGTTCCTAACATTAATCTCTCTATGTGATGTTTGATCTGCAAAAATGACAGTTTCTGATCATTCTTCTCATATCAGCAGCATAGCCTGACCAGTAGAACTCATGTCTTAGAACTTCTGCTGTTTGCTCTTACCCAGAATGATCAGTAAAAGGTGAGTCATAAGTCTCATACACTAACCTGGTTTGAAGAGGTTTGAAGTCTGGCACTCACTTACAATCTTGAAAAAGAAGCTTTCTGTTCTCATTTAAAGAGCACTTAGAGATGAAGGCCTTAATGCTGAGTTCAGAAGAAAATCTGAATCTTTTCTCATGAAGAGTCTGCTTTACATACTGCAGAATCTTGTTATTTTTATGAGTCTCATTTCACTGAGCTAGAAGAGACATCTCAGATTCTATACTGGCAGCAATCACTCTTCATTCCATTTCAGATGTCAGTATATTAAACTTAAGTAGTTGAGCTTGTCTCTGCTTAATTCTCTCATCATTAGCACTCTGTGACATGTCCTGCTCTCTTTGTGATAAAATGTCTGATCTAGCATTCAACTTTTCTGACTGGTAATCAATTCTGAAGTTGAATCAATAGAGAATATCCATTCAACATAGCTGTCTTTCATTTAGTTTATGTGTAGTCATGAAGTATTCTGGATTCTTATGATCTGTGAGTATAAGGGGTTGAACCCCTAGATTTGCTCTGGCTGGCTGACTCAGCCTAGCCATCGTTCACATGTGCGCACGTGATCATGCTACGCGAGCTTGCTTAAGCTTGAGTTCTCATCTCATTCTTTTCTTCCCTTTCTCAAGCAATTCGTCCTTGTTATATAGGAGGACTAGCCTCTAGTTCTTAGAGCTTAACCCTTTACATTACAAATTGCTTCACTCCTTTCATTGATAGGCCACTGAGAGTCTTAATTCTGTATCATAAAGCTCAGCAAATATGCTAACATATGATAGACTATTGGGAGCCTTAAATTCTGCATTACAAAGTTCAGTGATAGCACTGGTATATGAATAGACTGGGTTAGCAATTGTGCTAACAAATGAACAAGCAACATTGAAAACATCTAGCTGAATGAGATAAAGTGACAGACTTGTACAACAAATGAATCAATATGAAGCAATGAGCAGGGATGCCCTCAGCAGCTTTGAACAACAATGAATGGCTTTTCTCCAACAGCAGGAACAGGTTCAGCATGAGAACAGAGATTTAATAGCAGCTCAACAAGCTGAAATAGCTAATCTATGACAAGCTTTGAACATCTCAACATCAACTCTCTCTCAATTGAACTCACAATCATTTATTGCAGTCAGAAGATCAAAGATCAAGCTATCAGACTATGAGAAGTATGATGATTTTAATTTGAAGCACTACTCTCAGTGAGAGCTAAAGCTTCAATCAAAACTTAAGATTGATGGGAAAGCTTTAGATAATAATGAGAAATATGCTTGATATGTGTACTCAAGACTGGAAGAAATGGCAGCAGCTTAAGTTTATCTTTGAGTTGAGAATAATAAGGACAAGATCAACTTCACAGTAGAGAACTTACTGAAGCAGACATGCATGCTCTTTAGTGATTCTGCACAACAGAAAAAGACTATGCAAAAGCTCAACAATCTACAGCAGGGTAGAAGAGCTCTCTTTGACTTTCTGTTTGAATTTAATCAGCTACTGCTGGAACCTGGTGATCATAAATGAGATAATCATATTAAAAAGAAGTATTTAAAATCTGTTCTAAGTATGGAGCTGAGGGAAGGCACAATGAGTGTAAGAAAATCATCTCTCTATGAAAATTACTGCAAGGAGCTTAGATTAGTTGATCATCAACTCTCTGAGCTTAAGACTTTAAGACAATGATCTAAACATCATGAGAGCAGATCTTCTTCAGATCATACAATATCTAATTCACACTCTCTACTTTGTCATGCTGTTCTTGACTGATGAAACCAGTCTCAAGCTTCCATTAATGATCTGATGAATCTCTCTCCTGGTGCTGTGACCCCAAGCACCTGCCACATCAAATTGATAAATCAGACAGAAGTTAATTGATGAAGAGAGCAAAGTCTGTGCCTGAGATGCAGAGCTGAAGGTCATATGATTAAAAGCTGCTCATTCAAATCTCCCAGATGCTCTGCCACCTCCACAATAGCTAAGATGATCTCTGAGCTGGTACTGAATGATGACAATATGAATATGAGTGAGAATTTGGGAAAAGAGTAGCTCTAACCAAAAGACACTGAAAGGAGTGAAATAAGGAGCTTATGAGAAAGCAATGGAGAAGATTTAAATCTAAGATGATATTCAAACCCTTAACTGTTGATGCTTTAGTAGATAATGCCTTTTCAACTAGAGCAATAATAGACAGTAGATGTAATGTCTATGATCTTATTTCTCAATTCTATGTTAACAAGCATAAGCTCCTGTGCATTGAAATTCCCCCTGTTAAAATGACCAGCTTTGAAGACTCTATGAGACTCTCTATAAGCATAGTGACTGGCATTCAAATTAATATAGACAGTCACATAACTGAATGAGCCTTTCTCTACATGGTGAATGAGTTACATGGTCATGATATGTATTTAGATGACCTCTGGCTGGCCCAGCAAAAGGTGACTGTGATCCCTTATCAAAGAATTATAAGATTTGAAGAAAGTGGCATAGAGATAGAGTCTAGTTCAAATGCAAAAGCTGATGTGATTCTCATCTCTGCTGTAAGCTTCTCTAGACTTGCAAGCACTTGAGAGAAGTGAAACATTGAGATCTTCACTGTCAGTTTGACTGACATTCAAAAGGCTCTAGAAGTGAAATCAAAGATTAACCCTAGAGAAAAGCTGTCTGAATATTATCATGAGTTTTTGAATGTATTTGATAAGGAAGCTGCTGACACTCTACCCCTACTTGATGACTCAGATAGAGATTATGAGATTGAACTGATTAAAAAGACTGATGATAGTGCAGAACAACCCTTTTGAGGCTCATTATATAATATATCTTGAGAGGAACTACTGACTTTGTGAAAGACTCTTACAGATTATCTGGATAAGGGTTTTATTAGAGTGAGCAACTCCTCTGCAGCTGCCTCTGTACTATTTGCAAAGAAGCCTAGAGGTGAGCTAAGATTCTGTGTGAACTATTGAGCTCTTAACAAAATCATCTGAAAGGATTGATATTCTCTATCATTAATCAGTGAGACTCTACAGTGAATTAAACAGGCTAAATGATTCATTAAGCTGGACATTATTGCAGCTTTTCACAAGATTTGAATTACAGAAGGTGATGAGTAGATGACAGTCTTTAGAATCAGATACAGGCTATTTGAGTGGTTGATTACACTCTTTGATTTGGTTAATGCTCTGAGCACATTTCAAAAATATATCAACTAAGCATTATATGGATATCTGAATGACTTCTGCTCAGTCTATTTAGATGACATCTTGATATTTTTCTCAAGAAGCTTACAGGAGTATTGCAAGCATGTACAAAAGATGCTTATGTGTCTAAGAGAAGCAGATCTGCAGGCAGACATCAGAAAAAGTGAGTTCAAGATGAACAGCACAAAATATCTTGAATTCATCATTGAAGCAGACAAGAGTATATGAATGAATTCAGAGAAGATTAAAGCTGTTTTGAAATGAGTAATACCTACTACTCTTAAAGATATATGAGGATTTTTAGACTTTGCCAATTTCTATAGATGATTTATCAAGTATTTCTCAAAGATTGCAATTTCACTGATGATTCTTTTATGCAAGAATGTTCCTTTTTTGTGAATGAGCAAGGCTGAGGAAGCTTTTAAGTATCTAAAATCAATGTTTATCTCTGCTTCAATTCTGCTTCAATTTGACCTCAACTGTGAGACTATATTGGAAACAGACTTCTCAGATTATATCTCAGAAGGAGTGCTGCTACAATATGATGAGCAGAGCATTCTACACTCATGTGTCTTTTTCTCTTGCAAGCATTCACCTGCAGAATGCAACTATGAGATTCATAATAAGAAGTTATTAGCAATAATTGAGTGTTTAAAGAAATAAGATGCTGAGCTATGAAGTGTAAAAAAATTCAAGATTCTCACAGATCATAAGAATCTAGAATACTTCATGACTACACACAGACTAAATGAATGACAGCTATGTTGAATAGATATTCTCTATCAATTCAACTTCAGAATTGATTACCAGCCAGAGAAGTTAAATGCTGAATCAGACACTCTATCACAAAGAGAGCAGAACATGTCACAGAGTGCTGATGATGAGAGAATCAAGCAGAGGCAAGCTCAACTACTTAAGTTTAATGTACTAGCATCTGGAATGGAACCAATAGTGGCCACTGCCAGTATGAAACCTGAGATGTCTCTTCAAGCTCAGTGAAATAAGATTCACAAAAATGACAAGATTCTGCAGTATCTGAAGTAAATTCTTCATGAGAAAAGATTCAGATTTTCTTCTGAACTTAGTATTAAGATCTTCATCTCTGAGTGCTCTTTAAATGAGAATGAGGAGCTTCTCTTTTGAGATCATAAGTGAGTATCAGACTTCAAACCTCTTCAAATCAGATTAGTGTATGAGGCTCATGACTCACCTCTTATCAGTCATTCTGAGTGAGAGCAAATAGCAGAAGTTCTAAGATGTGAGTTCTACTGACTAGGCTATGCCACTGATGTGAGAAGAATGATCAGGAACTATCATCTTTGCAAATCAAACACTGCATGAAGAGATTGATATCAGGGACTGCTTAAGCCTCTTCTCATTCCTGAACACATGTGGCAGAAGCTTTTTATGAACTTTATTATAGACTTATCAAGCTTCAAAGAATACACAAATATCATGATTATAATAAACAGACTGACTAAGAAGATTATATTAAAAGCAGTTAAGAAAACTGATGTGAAGATAGTGACTAGAGTATTTCTTCACAACATCATCCCTCAACATGGCATCTCTAAGGCAGTAGTGTCAGATTGAGGGTCAGCTTTTACAAGCATGTTTTGAACTCAAATGTGTGAGAAATTAGACATTAAGAGATGACTCTCCACAGTCTATCACTCAGAGACTGATGAAGCTACAGAGTAAATGAATCAAATTCTGGAAATCTACCTACACAAGTACATTAGCTTTCAACAGGATGACTGGTGTGAATGACTCTCTCTAGCAGAGCTGATCATCAATAATAGAGATGCTGCCTCAACAGATGTGAGCTCATTCTTTTTAACACATCTTTTTCACATCTCCTTCATTGATATAGTCAATGCACCCCCCATTGAAATGCCACATAATCTCATTGAGTTTGTGGATGATTATATGAGGAAGGCCTGTAAAGTGTTGAAGTGAGCTCAAGTAAAAATGACAGATACTCAGCAATCTCAAGAGAAATACACAAATAGATGAAGAGACTCAGCTTCAAGCTTTCAACCTGAAGATAATATCTGGTTGAGCTTAGAGAACATAAGAACTAATCATATGTGCAAGAAGCTGAATGCAAAATACAGTCAATATACTGTGCTAGAAAAGATAGAATTTCATACTTACTGACTGAATGTCTCATCTGACATTCACAATATCTTTAATATAAAGCTTCTACATGCTGCAGCAACAGATTCCCTGCCTAGTCAGAGGCAAACTGACTGGTAGTCACTTACTATAGAGACTTCAGAAGAATCTGAGTTTAAGATTGAGGAAATTAAGAGTGAATGAACCTACTGGAGAAAAAAGCAATACCTTGTTAAATGAGTAGGTTGGGCTGAGCCTACATGGAATGATGCAAGTCTTCTACAAAAAATGAAGGTCTTGAACACTTGGGAGGCCTCTCAGCAGGCAAAATTAGGTGTAAAGAGAGCTTTAAATAGTCATAAAGACCCATAACAAAGAGGGAGAAGAGGAGTATTATAAGAGATTAAACCTCTAGATTTGCTCTGACTGGCTGACTTAGCCTAGTCATCATTCACATGTGCGCACATGGTCATGCTATGTGAGCTTACTTAAGCTTGAGTTCTCATCTCATTCTTTTCTTCCTTTTCTCAAGCAATTCGTCCTTGTTATATAGGAGGACTAGCCTCTAGTTCTTAGAGCTTAACCCTTTATAGTGAGAATCTTGAATTTCTTTATACTTTGTAGCTCAGTATTTCATTTCTTTAAATACTCAATTATTGCTAATAACTTCTTATCATGAATCTTATAGTTGCATTCTGCAGGTGAATGCTTGTAAGAGAAGAAGACACATGAGTGTAGAATGCTCTGCTCATCATATTGTAGCAGCACTTCTCCTGAGACATAATCTGAGAAGTCTGTTTTCAATATAATCTCACAGTCAGAGTCAAATTGAAGCAGAATCAGAGCAGAGATAAACATTAATTTTAGATACTTAAAAGCTTTCTCAGTCTTACTCATCCACAAAAAAGAAATATTCTTGCATGTAAAAATCATCAGTGAGATCACAATCTTTGAGAAATCTCTGATAAATCATCTATAGAAATTGACAAAGTCTAAAAATCTTTATATACTCTTAAGAGTAGTAGGTGTCATCTATTTCAAAATAGCTTTAACCTTCTCTGAATTCATTTGTATACCCTTGTCTACTTCAATGATAAATTCAAGATATTTTATGCTGTTTTTCTCAAACTCACTCTTTCTGATGTATGCCTGCAGGCCTGCTTCCTGTAGATGCATAAGTACCTTTTTTACATACTCATGATGCTCCTGTAAGCTTCTTGAGGAAAATATCAAGATGTCATCTAAATAGACTGAGCAGAAGTTGTCCAGATATCCATGTAATACTTAGTTAATATATTTTTGAAATGTGCTCAGAGCATTGATCAAATCAAAGGGTGTAACCAGCAACTCAAATAGTCTATATCTGGTTCTAAAGACTGTCATTCACTCATCATCTTCCATGATTTGAATCTTATGAAAAGCTGTAATAATGTCCAGCTTAGTGAATTATTTAGCCTGTCCAATTCACTGTAGAGTCTCACTAATTAAAGGTAGAGAATATCAATCCTTTCAGGTGATTTTGTTAAGAGCTTGATAGTCTATACAGAATCTTAGCCCACCCCCAGACTTCTTCGCGAATAGTACAGGGGGAATTTCAATGCACGGAAGCTTATGCTTATTAATATAGAATTGAGAAATAAGATCATAGATATTATATTTACTGTCTATCATTGCTCTAGTTGAAAAGGCATTATCTACTAGAGCATCAACAGTGAAGGGTCTGGATATCATCTTATATTTAAATCTTCTCTATTGCTTCTTCATAAGCTTCTTATTTCACTTCTTTCAGTGTTTTTTGATTGGAGCTACTCTTTTTTCTGAATTCTCACTCATATCCACATCATTATCATTCAGTACTGGCTTGGAGATTACCTTAGCTATCATGAGAGTGGCAGAGTGTCTAAGAGATTTGAACAGACAGCTCTTAATCATATAATGTTCAGCTCTGCATCTCAGGCACAGGTCTTGCTCTCTTCATCAATTAACCTCTGTCTGATTTATCAATTTGATGTGGCATATACTTGGGGTCACAGCACCAGGAGAGAGATTCATCAGATCATCAATGAAAGCTTAAGACTGATTTCATCAATCAAGAACAGCATGATAAAGTAGAGAGTGTGAATTAGATATTGTATGATCTGAAGGAGATCTGCTCTCATGACATTTAGATCACTGCCTTAAAATATTAAGCTCAGAGAGTTGATAATCAATTAATCTAAGCTTCTTACAGTAATTCTCATAGAGAGATGATTCTGTGACACTTATCATGCCTTCTCTCAGCTCTATATTTAGAGCAGATTTCAAATATCTCTTTTTAATATAATCATTCCATCTGTGACTATCAGCTTCCAGCAGTAGCTGATTAAATTCAGGCAGAAAGTCAAAGAGAGCTCTTCTACTCTGTTTTAGATTGTTGAGCTTTTGCATAGCCTTTTTCTGTCATATAGAATCACTAAAGAGCATGTGTGTCTGCTCCAGTAAGCTCTCTACTATGAAGTTGATCTTGTTCTTATTACTCTCAACTCAAGAGTAAACTCAAGCTGCTGCCATTCCTTCTAGTCTTGAGTACACATATCAAGCACATTCCTCATTATTATCTAAAGCTTTCTCATCAATCTTAAGTTTTGATTGAAGCTTTAGCTCTCACTGAGAGTAGTGCTTCAGATTAGAATCATCATACTTCTCACAGTCTGATAGCTTGGTCTTTGATCTTCTGACTGCAATGAGTGATTGTGAGTTTGATTGAGAGAGAATTGATGTTGAGGTGTTCAAAGCTTGTCATAGATTAATTATTTCAGCTTGCTGAGCTGCTATTAAATCTTTGTTCTCATACTGAACCTGTTTCTGCTGTTGAAGAAAGGCCATTCATTGTTGTTCAAAGCTGCTAAGAACATCCCTGCTTATTGCTTCATGTTGATTCATTTGTGTATTTGTTGTACAAGTCTATCACTTTATCTCATTCAGTTCGTGATACAGGATTTAAGACTCTCAATAGTCTATCATATGTCAGCATATTTGCTGAGCTTTATGATACAGAATTAAGGCTCTCAGTGGTCTATCAATGAAAGAAGTGAAGCAATTCATAATGTAGAGGATTAAGCTCTAAGAACTAGAGGCTAGTCTTTCTATATAATAAGGACGAATTGCTTGGGAAAGGGAAGAAAAGAATGAGATGAGAACACAAGCTTAAGCAAGCTCACGTAGTATGATCATGTGCGCATGTGCAAATGATGGCTAGGCTGAGTCAGTCAGTGAGAGTGAATCTAGAGGTTCAGCCCCTTATATTTATAAACTTATTAATTAAAAAAAATAAATATTAGTTCTTTTTTAATATGATATTAAGTTAATAATAATTCATATAAAATATTAGTTTATCTGCTATATATGTTATAAAAATTAAAGATATAAAGTAAAATTATTAATAAAAAAAATCTTTTTTTAAATTAATCTTAGAATATTATTTAATTATCTCAAGCTTTTTCAGACTTATTTAATATAAAAATATATAACTGATACTTTTATTTGAATTAGCTCCCTTTTTAAACTCAATTTTAAAGTTTATTTCTTTTCAGAAAAGTAATAATTGATCATAGATAGCTTTTAAGAAAATATTATAAAACTTCTGATAATTCTTTAACAACAGTTCATTAATCATCTCTTCATTTTTTAATTCAATAATAATAATAATTTTTATCTTTTTTTTAATAATTTAATATATTTTACAAAGACTTGAAATAAAAATCTTTAACTTTTTACTTTTTTTATAATATTAAAAATAATATCTTTAATAAATAATATTCTTTTAAAATCAGAAGTTTATTATTTTTTATTGAATAATTTTTTTTTTCAATTTATATGATTCATTTACTATAACTTTCTGAATCACTCTATATTTAAATTTTTTATTTATAAATTTATTTCAATAATCTGTATTCTGTTAATATTTTAATTTTACTACTAATTTATTATAATTTTTTTTTAAAATCATTATACTATATTCTTCTAATATCTTGTTTTCAGATATTTATACTCTTGATTAAATTAAATATTGATTCTTTATATTTAATTATATTTCTTATTTTATCAATTAAAATTATTTTAAAATTGTATTAGTACTTTTAAATCTATTATCAATATTAATATATTAAGAAATTTTCTCTTATCTATTCATAATTATAAAAAGATAATATTTATAATTGAGATTTGTCTCTGATCATTAAAGCGTATAATCTGATAATTTTTCTTTAATTCTTTAAAGCTTGCTATTAAAGCTTTGACATACTTTTGTATAAAGATTGAGTTAATAAAAATATAGTAATTTACTATAAAATTCAATAGTAATTTTGTAAAAATAATATATCTATTAAAAGCTATCTCAATATGTATAATAAAAGAAAGAATTTTTACTTATCAGATTTTTTATATTTAAAGTCTCTAATATAATTATCTGATATCTGAAAAAGGCTTCTATTAGATTTAATCTTTTTTTAATTTAATAATAGTAATTATAGCATATACTTCTTTTATCTTTATCTCTTAATTGCATGAGTAATCTCATATTATATGAGTCTTGCTTTAGTAGTTAAAGTATTTTAAATTCTTTATTCAATTCTCATTTTTGTTTTTAGCTACTTGTAATAATAAAACTGATATTAATTTACAATTACTTTTTTTCTTAGAAGTACTTTTACAATTACTTTAAGTTACAGAAGTTCCTTCATAATTTAATAATTATTAATTATTTTAATTAAATATGCTATTAAAATATTAAGTAGTCTAAGTGTAAATATTCTAAATTTTATGAAAAATACTTCAATTAGTACAAACTGCTACAATTATATATTAAAAATTAAATAACAGCTTATAAAGAAAGTTTGCTTTATAATATTTCTTAAGAGTTTAAGTTTTATCAATCAGATATAAAAACTTGATTATAAATATATAATAATTATTTTTATTTCTTATTATCAGCTTTTAATATTTTATTTTATATTCTCAAGCTTATTAATATTTTTATATATTCTTTATAGATACTTAAAAACCTTTTTTACTATTTTAAACTTCTTAGACTGATCTTCTTTTATTCTTAAAATAAAGTATTTTATAGCTTTACTCTTTATTTAGTTTTTAATATAGATGATATAGCTTTTATTAGTCAAAAAATAATTAGTATTAATAACTAATTTACATTTTATTCATAAGAGTTAGTTCTTAAATATCAATTTTTTTTATCAGTAAAATGTTTTAAATTATTAAATTTTACAGATCATTATACTTTTTATATTTTTACTGATCTGAATTATAAAATTAAAAAGTTTATAATTTATTATAGTATATTTTATTTCTTTATCAGACTATTCACCTGCTAGTCAAAGTTATTTATATGTCTTTACTTTTCACCTTATTTATTTTTAACTTTTCTCAAAATTTCTTATATATTATTTATAAGACTGATAATTTCTGAAAATACTTACTCTGAGTTTTTCTTAAATGTTTTAAAAAATATTTTCTTTGATATAAGTTCTTTTAATCTTATATTTCTTTTAGTTAAAGTTATTATATCTTATTTTTTAGCTATTTTTAATATTTTAATAGTTTTTTTAAAAGTTTAAAATAAAAGTAGATAAGAATTTTCAGAAATTTTTTATCTAAAAATTTACTTTAAAAAGAGTAAAAAAAGAAATTAATTTTAGTATTATATCACAACTTCAATCTAAATACAGATAAAACAGATGTTTGATTATTAGCTTAATAAGTTATTTTGATAAAATACTAAAGTAATTTCTAAAAAATAAATTTAAAGAAGACTTTATTTATATAGTTTTTTTTTTAATACAGTTATCTCTTTTTTAAATATTATTACTAGATAATTCTTATATTTATAATATATTTATTTGTAAAATAATAGTGAAATTGATTGCTATATTATTACTATATAGTTGCAATTACTGATTATTTCAACTTAATAATTTTATACTATTGAGAAATCTAAATAAAATTTATTTTATATTATCATATCTCTAATCTTTTATAAAATAAGAAATTAGTAATATAGTGATCTAATTTTTCATAAAGTGCTAATTTGATTTCTTAAAAATTACTAATTCTAAAATACTGAATATTAAGATAATATTAATTCTCTAGAAGATACTGATTCTGAAGTACTTTAATAAGCAGTATGAGAATAAGAAATTAGTATAAACAGTTTAGACATTATACTTATTAGCAGTATAAATTATATCAGATTATATAATCATAATTAAGTAGATATAAGAATTAATATAATATTGAAAGTAATAAATCTATTGAAAAATTATCTGATTAATGTTTGATTTTAACTGATGATTGATGAAAGATATATATTAATATAAATATTTTGTATACATAAAATTATCTATATTGATCAACTTATCAATATAGATATTTATTATGATGTTAAAGTTCTCTATACTAGTTTCTTACTCTCACACTACTTACCACATTACTTACTAAAGTATTTATCTTCATACTGCTTATCAAAATACTAAAGAATCAGCATCATCTCAAAATTCAGCATTTAAAATCAATATATATCAGTATTTTTTAAAAATTAGTTCTTTATTATCAGCACTTTCTGAAGAAGGAAATCAGTATTTTATAAAAATTCAGATTATTATATTACTAATTCTTATTTTATAAAAGATTAAAAATAAAATCTATTACTACTCATTCATATATATAAACACTCTGAATTTTTAAAGTTTTTTTAAGAGATTCAGTGATTAGCTACTATTCAATTCTACATATATATTTCATTCATTACTATTCTCTTCCCTTTATAGTACTTGCAGTGTCTATATATTTGTTCTTAATAATCTTAGTTATAGAGCTTCTTATACTTTCTTTTGATACTTAGTTCATTTATCTTAATATCCTCATAGTTTCTAATCACTTTAAGAGAAGTTGTCTATTAAGCTTATAACAATAAGTTCAAAATATAATCTATAAATTGACACTCCACACACAACATTCAATGAAGAAGTATATATATAAGAAATCTTCTATAAACAATTATCAAGTCTGACTTCAGAAAGAAACACTGAAGTATCTATTATATCAGTTAATGAAGAGATTCAAATAGTTCAATAATAGTAAAAACAGCAAAAAATATACAAAAAAATCTTCAAACTACAACAATAAGTCAATACTTTTAGTGTAAAACTTCAATCTCTAAAAGCAAGTAGCATGAAGCAGAGTTAATAGATCACACTATTAGTATCAATTTTATTTCTTTCAAGCCTCATTCTACACTAATTTAAAAACTTTTAAAGAACTAGAAGACTTTATCTTCTCAAATCTTGTCTTTTATACCTATCAAGAATATTACTTTAAGAATAATAATGAATACAAAATTCTTGAAGCAGCAATATATTTTAATACTAAACTGCAACAGAAATAATAATAATACTATATTAAACTGAAGATATCAATTACCTGGAATAAATTCTATAACTGAATTCATACTAATATTATTAATCCAGAGAAAATAAATTAGGACTATGAGTTGAAGTATCAGATATTAAGACAATCTGAAGATCAAATTATTTATAACTTTGTATCTACTTTTCAGTCAATTGAGAATTATCTTCTTGAGAAATATAATAATTATTAATAAAAAATATATATATTTGATAAGATTCTATTCTCTCTTTATGCAGAATTTGAGAGATATATAGTCAAGCTGTGAGATCTCTTCTATAATACTTTTATTATAAAACTGAGTATTATAGAGAGCAATATTTTAAAAACTATATATTAGTAAGTGCAATTACACAACAAAAGAGCACTACTCATAGAAAAGATTCATATGATAATTTATCAATAATATCTAAAAAGAAAAGCTGAAAATACAAGAAGTGCTTTAACATTTGATGTGATATTCATTGAAACTTTATACACTTCAATGCAGACTGCAAGGCTCAGAAGGACAAGCTCTCTGAAGACAAATTCTCAACTTCAAAGTCTTCATCAAAGCTCTCTTTCAAATCAAATTCTAAAGAGATAAAAAATGAATAAAAAGTGTCATTCATGCTGTAATGACAACTCTTAACACACTCAAAAGTTAGCAATTACTAAATCTATTCTTTCTTCTTTCTGTTCAAATTTCAACACTTATAGAAAATATGCTGATTCTTACTCTTATAGATTCTGAAGCTCAGACAAGTTTTATCAGTGAATTCTAAGTCAAATCATATAAATTACAATCAACAGAGCCTATATCACATAGAATAAAGAGATTTGATGATCATCAAACACACTTGTTTGAAATTATCAATCTAGAGATAGAAGTCTTAAATAGCAAGAAAACTATAATCAGAGAACTTTACTTCTTTTATATTATTAAACTTTTAGACTATGATATAATACTAGAATTTCTCTGGCTCAAACAACTCAATCCTCTTATTGATTAGAAGAATAAAGAGTTTTATTTCTATTAAATATTAAATAATTAAAAAATAGCTCTAAGTATGACAGATACTGCTAATGAATTACTCACTAACACTTCTAACTACATACTTACAATAGTACTTATCTCAACCTCACAGGCCTCTAGGCCTTTTCTTGAAATTTTAACACTGTCAGGAGTTATCTCATACTACTTATTTCACACTGCTTATCATACTACTTATTAAAATACTTATCTTCATACTACTTAGTAAAGCACTTTAAAATCAATATTTTCTAAAGAATTAATATTATCTCAAAATTTAGTATTTGAGATCAGCACAAATCAGCACTTCTCAAAAATCAGTTCTTTAATATCAGCACTTTCTGAAGAATAGAATCAGTACTTCATAAAGATTCAAATCACCATATTACTAATTTCTCATTTTATGAAAAATTAGAGATAAAATCTATTACTACTTATTTATATATATAAATATTCTGAATTTCTCAAAGTTTCTTTGAGAGATTCAATAATTAGCTACTATTCAATTCTACATATATATTTCATTCATCACTATTCTTTTCTCTTTATAGTACTTGCAGCGTCTATATATCTATTCTCTTACAATTTTAGTTATAGAGCTTCTTACACTTTCTTTTAATACTTAGTTCATTTACTTTAATGTTCTCACATTTATACATATTCATATCTTTAAATTAATATAATTATAAAAAATATAGATATTTAAAATTAA
>NW_015440949.1:1572791-1624062 GCF_000150705.2 Paracoccidioides lutzii | reverse complement strand
TATTTTTTTATTTTATTTTTACTATAAAATTTTTAATTATTTTTAAAATATTTATTAATATATATAATTTTTTTCCTATAATTTTTTTATAATCTTTAATCAAAAAATTTTAAAAATTAAAAAATAGTTTTATTATAATAAATTTAAAATTAATATATTTTAAAAAATTTTTAACTTAAAGTTATTAAGAGAAATACTTTTATAGATTAATATAAATAGCTTTATAAAATATTAAATCAATTTTTATATAATTAAAAGTAAACTTTTAAATAAAAAATATTCAAATTTATAATTAAAAATTTATTTTAATATTTTATATTATATTATTATATTTATTAATATTATAAATTAATAGTTTAGTATAATATATTTTATATTTCATATTATAAATTTTATTATTATAAAATTATTTTAAGTTTTTAAAGTTTCTAGTATTATTATTATATAAAAATATATTTAAAAAATAATATTAATTATATACTAATATAAAATTATATTAAAATTAATTTTAAAAACTATTAAAATAATTAGATTTAAAATATTTATTTAAATATTATATATGATTATAATTATAAATTATCTATAAAATATAAAAATTATAATAAATAGAAAATTATATTAATAAATAATAATTTATTTTTGAAAGAGTTTTAGTTCAATTATAATATATTCTTTTAAAATATTTATATAAAATATAAAATTATATTATTATTATTATTATTATAATTATAATGTATTAAAAATATATTTAGTTAGTAACTATAATATCTATTTAGTTAAATTAAAATTTAATTATTTTATTAATTTAATTATTAAATATCACTTAAATTATATAATTTAAAAGTTTTATTTTAAGATAATATAATATTAATAAAATTTATAATAAAAGATAAGTTTATATAATTATAATTCTCATTAAAATAAAAATAAAATTAATTAATATTTTATTAATTAAAATAATAAAATAAATAAAAAATTAATATAATAATATTGAATAAATAAAATATTTAAAAAATAAAATAATATTTTAAGTTCAATATTTATAATTTATATATATTAAATATTAAATTTATTTAAATTTAAAATTTATTCTCTAGTGATAATTTTTATTTTCTTTTTAATATTATTATTTAATAAGTAATTTATTAATATATAATTTAAATTGTTAATTAAATTATAGAAATTATATCTACTAAAATTTAAAATAGTCATATTTAAGTTTTAATTTTATTTTATATTTTATATATAAGTACTTTTCTTCTCTTTTTTTACAGCTTTATTCATTAATCAAAATATAATATTTTAAATTACTTTCTAAGTTTTAGTTTCAATTTTTATTGTTAAATCTGCTTTTTTATTTCTTAAGATTTCTATATAAGTAGATATTTAAAATAAATAAATTTGAATATATTTTTATTTTTAAATTTAATTTTTTTTACTATTCTTTAAATTAATTTAAAATTTATATAATTATTTTAAATTTTAAATTTTTAAAATTTTTTTAATACTGTTGCAGTATAGCTACTTATATATAAATTAAGATTGATTTACTCTACTATACTTTAAAGATTAATTTAATCTGATTTTTAATCATTTCTATATATTTAATTGCTCATTTATTTCACATTTTAATTCTTAGTTTAGTATTCTCATTGCAGCTGTCTAGTTAGATAGATGAATTGAAGCTATTATCTTATTATCATTCTGACTCTAGTTGAGCTATGATAGATACTACTTGACTATTTGAAAATATTCAAATATTTTAATATTTGATTATTAAAAAATAATTTTATTAATTATTATAAAAGTTTTCTGAATTATAAGTAACTCAATATTCAAAATTTTATGTTTATTTTCTAAGTTTTATAAAAATATTTTATATTTTAAATTTATTTTAAAATATATTAATGCTATATCAGCTTCTAACTATTTTTGTTTTCTTTTTAAATTATTTGAATATATCAATAAACAGTTCTTCTTATTAATTTCTAGAAGTTTTTAAATATATAAAATTTTTAATTAAGAAAATAATATCTTTTTTAAATTTTTGAAGTATTTATTTCAATTTAAAAATTTTTCTCTATTTAAAATTTTTTAAAATATATTTAAAAAATATAATATAAATACTTCTATATAAATTAAATAATTTATAATTATTTTTATAATTTTCAAAGTATACTTTATATAGATATTATTAAATTAAATAGCTGATGATGAAACTAAAGTCTTTATTTATAATTTTAATAGAAGATATTTTAATTTTTTTTAAAATTCTTCTTAAAACTTTATTTATAATAAAATAAATTTATATAATTCTTTACTTTTTTCATAAAATCTGTATTATATAATTTGATACAAAAGTTATAAAAATTATATATAATTATCTCATAACTTAAAAAAATAAATATTTTTCTATATTAAAAAGTTAAATAATATTATTTAAAATTCTCTCAGCCTAAGCTATTCTTTCATGAATATAAATTTTAAAGTTAAACTTTAAATCTAATCAAACTCTTATTTATTTCGCAGAAGTTTTTAATTTTATAATTTTATTTTAAAGAGTGATAGTTGTATTATTTATTTTTTTAAAATAAAAATAAATTAATTTAGTTTTATTCATGTCAAATTAATTAAAATTTTTATTTTTTTTTTAAAAAAATTTTCTATATAGCTCTTATTATATTATTATAGTTTTTTATATAAATTTAAAACTAATGATAAAATCAATAATATTAATAATATTGAGAGTTTTTATTATATATATATTTTTATTTTTAAATAAATTGACTATATATATAATAAATAAAATAATTGACTAAAGATTTTTGAGAAATTTTTATTTCAATAAAGATATTCTGTTATTTTATTATATTAAAAAATAGTTTTTAGAAAGAAGCTAAATATTCTTTTTGTTATAAAATAAATAATTTATTTTATTATAAACTATAACAATTTTAGATCTTGCAGAATTGAAATTATTTTATTTCTTAAAATATGATTAAAAGTATTTTTTATATCATTAAAAATAGTAGTTAAATTTAAGCTATCATTTCTAGTTATTTAAGTATTATAAATCTCTGATAAAACTGCATTTGTTAGACTCAGCGCCTGGGATAGGTTTACCTCCATCACGTGACCATGCCCCACATGTAACCTAGCGGATTGGTTGTGATCTGATCTCATGATGATGTGAGCTGTTTATAATCTGAGCAGATTCTGACATCTCTTTTTCCTCACCAACCTTAGTATTTCATTACATAGCAGTTAGCAACGCAGAGAGTTTCCTTCTTATGCAGCTGGCATTCACTTCCTAACAGCATTTATAGTTGAATTTTATTTTTTACTATTTATTTAATCTAATAATTATATAGTAGATTAGTAATTGTTAGGCTCAGCGTCCGACCGAAGGCCGGTGCCCGGTTAGACTCGACGTCGGATTAAGCTCGGCGCCCGATTAGGCCTAACCCACATCACGTGACCATGCGACCATGCGGGTCGCTCGATTAGGCCTAATCCATATCACGTGACCACATGACCATGCAGGTGGTTATAATCCACGCAGGCCCCCAGCACCCCCTTTCATCCCATCAAGCTTAGTATTTCATTATATAGCAGTTAGCAACACAGAGAGTCTTTCTTCTTATGCAGCTCACATTCACTCTCTAACACAATACTAAGCTTCCCTTCTACCTTCTCACTCAGGTTTCAGCAGAAAACTTGAGTGTCTCAGTTGAATTAGAACCTGCTAGTTCAGAGCCTGACAATGTGTCAGATCAACTGCTAAGACAACAGCACTGTTGAAGACAACAGCTCAATCCAACATCAGATGGTCACCACAGGCTCCCAACCTCCTGGAAGGGGCTGAAAGGACTGATGATACCTTCTAACAAGATCAACTGATTAATCATGCATCTCAATTGAGGAATTCAGAGAGGCAATTCATTCAGACAGTGACTGTGTTTATAATGAGTTGACAGCAATCTTCAATGACATCTTTGACAATGAAAAAACATTAAGGGATACAGTCATATGTCTGAGAATGAAATGAGACAACACTACTAATCAGGCTGCTGTCAAACAAAGTCAGATTGATGAGCTAATTGCTGAATGTGATGAACTTAGTCACATTCTAATCTGCATGACAGTCAGCAATCAAGCAGCAAGTTGAGATGTCACCTCCTCTGAGACTGCCAGGAGATCTGTCAAGATTGATGATATGAAACATCTTACTGACAGCAAGGAGCTGAAATTTGAACACTGACTCTTCTGGATGAAGAACAAGCTCTAAGAGAATGCCAATCACTACTCTACTGAACACATGAGAATAGCATACATTGAAAACTGAACTGATGAGGATGCAGCACATCACATTGCACCCTGTATGAAAGAGAACCACCTCAAGTGATATCAAATCACAGAAGAGATGTTTGAGCATCTCAAGTCAATATATGAGAATGCTAACAAGCTGCAAAATGTCAAGAGTGATTATCACAAGCTGATTATGTGCAATGAGAATAATTATCATGAATTTGTCACAAAATTTTTACACTTGACAGGGGAGGTCAAGATTGTCAGAGGGGACTACAAGACAGACTTCAATGACAAGCTGTCCTTTGACCTTCAGAAGATGATAGTAGTAGTCAATGTGATCACTGATACATATGCTGAGTTTCAGAAAATCTGTGTGCAGGCAGCTCACATTCTTCAGACAATCAATGTCACTTAGAAATCAAAGAGCTCATGAGAAAATGAGTCTAATATCTTCAAGCAGAACACCCTGCAGACTGTCAACAGTCAAACATCTTTCAGCATCTCTACAACAAAATCTTCTACTGTGAAGGAGGCTTTGAGCTCTCATCTGGATATTCAGTGCTACTACTGTAAGAAAAAAGATCACATTGTCAGGAACTGCTCTGCAAAGCAGAAGTCCCAGCAGGTGATTGCTGAGCTCACAGAAAATGATGTCCCTGAGTCTTCAGCAGACTCAGGAAAAGAGTGAGTCTGAGAGAAGACTTCACCTCAGATAGTTCAATAGTCTGTGAGAGGTTTGAGATGAAGGACTTGATTGAGGGGAAAAGCTTTAATGTATCAATCAAATTAGTCTACAATGAAATTGCTACTTCTACAAATTCTCTTGCTGATACTAAAGCAAATGAAGTGAATTTTATTGATATCTGATATGTCATAGAATTGGCAAGATTCTTTGATAGAAAGTTTCAAGAACTCTCATTCAAATGCTGCATGAAGAGATACAATGGCATCCCCAGTGGGGTGATAGACTACACATTGACTCTAAACCTCTGGATGAATGACTGGAGATTTCAGAATGTCCCTCTGCTGATAACAGACCTAGGCCAGCACTCTGTCATCCTGAGACAGAAGTGATTGACAGCACAGAATATATGACTTGATGTTAAAAATCAACATCTGATTTGACTGAGTGAACAGTCTATCTCTGAATAGATGATGAAGCTGATGTTGAAGATAGTATTCTAATCAGTACTGAAGCATCCAGACCTCAAGCCTGAGCATCAGATGAATGTGGAACAAAGAGAAATCAAGCTGAATGAGAAGATCAGACAGAAGCATCAGACTCAGCTCTGTAGATTGAAAGGGACCAGCTCAGTTGTGATGCCTGAGATGAGGCAGAGACTGACCTGGAAGGAGACAGTACCACAGATGATGAATATGAACTTCATTGAGGCTGCTTCCTTTCATGATTATATGAAGAACAAGAAGTCAACAGTCTTCATAATCAGTCTGTATGAAATTGATAAACAGCTTGAGGAGAAGTGAGGTTTAGTGAGAGCTGAGAATGAGTCTGATGAGGAGCTGATCAGCAACTTATCAGAATGATTGAAAGGCCAGGAGAACTGCTTCTCAAAGAAAGCATCAGATGAACTGCCCCCTCTACAGAAGAATGTTAATTTTAAAATAGAGCTCCAGCCTGATGTTGACCTCACCCAGGGCATTGGACATGCACCTCTATATAAGATAAATCTAGAGAAACTAGAGGCAGTGAAGACCTATCTTGAAGTCAATCTAGCAAAGAGTTTCATCATCTCAAGTTCAGTCTTCTACACCTTCTCAATTCTGATTGCCTGTAGTGGGAAGAAGCTATGATTCTGTGTTGACTTTCACAAGCTGAATGCTATAATCAAATGAGATCAGTATCTCTTGCCTCTGATAGATGAGCTGATGGACCAACTCAATGAGACAAAATACTTTACAAAGTTGGATATTCAGCAGAGGTTCCATCACATCTGAATGGACTCTGAGTCTGAGGATCTGATCACCATTAGAACCTGCTATGAGATCTATAAATATTGAGTGATCCTCTTTGATCTTACAAATGCCCCTGCCTGCTTTCAATGATTTGTTAACAGTATCTTCTTTGACTACCTGGACAAGTTTATGACAGCATTCATGGATGATCTTCTAATCTATAGCAAGAATCTGGAGGAGCACAAGCAGCAGGTAAACTCAGTGCTAGACTAACTAAAGACAGTGAGTTTGCAAGCCAGCATTCAGAAATGTGAGTTTGCAGTCCAGAGGACAAAATACCTAGGGTTCATCATCAGTACAGAAGGAATTGAGGCAGATTCAGAGAAGACAGCTGCCATTGTGAGATGACAGGCTCTTATCACAGTCAAAGAAGTTCAGTCATTTCTAGGATTTGGCAATTTCTACTGACAATTCATAAGGAACTACAGCTGAATTGCAAAGCTGCTGTATCAATTGACAAAGAAGACTACTTCATTTGTGTGAACATCAGAATGCAAATCAGTCTTTGAAAAACTGATGAGGCAGCTGATGGAGACTCCAACACTGCATTACTATGACTCTGAGCAGGAGACTCATATTGAGACTGACATCTCTGATGGAGTAGTGACTGGGGTACTAAGTCAAAGATTTGAAAATGATCTTTGGCACTCAGTAGTCTTCTATTCAAAGACAATGAATGATGCAGAGCTTAATTATGAAGTTCTTGATAAGAAAATGCTGACAGTAGTCCAGGTCTTACAAGAATGATGAGCAGAGCTTGAGAGACTACAACAGGAGGAACAATTCAAGATCCTCACTGATCATCACACACTGGAATACTTCATGACTATCAAGAAGCTGAATACATGTCAAGCCTGCTGGGCAGAGTTCCTCTCCTGTTTCTACTTTGAGATCAAGTATTGATCAGGCAAGGCCAACCTGCTAGCAGATGCACTGAGCAGGCCTGAGCAGGTTAGAAGACAACAGAACAGCTGTATGCAGATTCTCCTAGAATCAGAGACTCTCAACTCTCAGATCACTCTCTTTACAGACATTGCTAGCATCAACTTCTCAGAGAAAGAGAGCATTGCTGAATGCATAGTGTCTCTAAACAAGACAGTCATCTCAATTGAGCTCCTGCAGCAGCAGGCAGATGATGAGAATAATTCTTATACAATGAAGAACAATGTGCTACAGTACAATAAAAGACTAGTGATGTCTGTTCAGAAAAAGGAAACTCTGATAGTCAAGCTACTGCAGAAAATTCATGATCAAGCTTCAACAGCACACTCTGAAGAATGAAAGACTCTGACCCTGATGCAATCACACTATTGATGAGTCACCTGGTGAACAAATGTTCTACACTATATTCAGAACTGCCATGTATGTCAGATCAGTAAAATTTCAAGAGATAAGACTTCTGGTTTGCTAAAGTCATTATCAATACTAGAACAGATATGGCAGCATATTGCAATGGACTTCATGAACATGTCAAAAAGCAAAACAGGTTATAATATCATTTTGATCATAGTATGCTGGCTAAGCAAGAAGACAATCTTCATTTCAATCATTCAGAGAGTTACAGCCCAGGAGCTGACCTGACTATTCATTCAATTCTACTATTCATACAATGGGGTGTCTGACTCAATTGTCTCTGACCAAGGCCCCCAGTTCATATCAAGCTTTTGAGATGAGTTTACACAGATTCTGGACATAAAACTGAAACTCTCAATGATGCATCATGCACAAACTGATGAACAGACAGAAGTGATGAATCAATACATTGCCACTCATCTTCACCTCTATGTCAGTTACTACCAAGATGACTGAGATGAGTGACTGCTCATTATAGATCATGCCTCCACAGCTACTTCAAACACTTTCACAGGGATCTCCTTCTTCCTCACAGCAAATGAATATGAACCTCAAATGTCATTTGACTGACAATTACTGGTGGAGAAATTGAACATGAATGAGAAAAGAAATTGAGAAGCAGCAAGGAGCTTCATTCACTGAATGAGAGAGATCTGAAATCAGATGAGTAAAGACATAAAGACAGCACAGAAACAGATGAAGAGGCAGACTGACAAGCATCATCAAGAGCCTGACTTTGCAGTAGAAGATTTTGTTTATCTAACATTGAAATCATACAAGATGAATTGATCAAGCTGTAAACTGACAGAGCAGAATGCCAGCCCCTTCAGAATCCTGAAAAAGATGGACAATGCCTACAAACTGGACCTTCTCATAACAATAAAGATTCATTCAATCTTCTCTCTAGACAAGCTATGCAAGGACTCCAGAGACTCTCTACCTGGCCAGACTATCAGACCACCAGACCCAATTGAAATAGATGATGAGAATGAATGGGAAATAGATTGTATACTGGCCAGTAGAATAAGCTGGAGCAAGCTGCAGTATCAGATGCACTGGAAGGGGTTTGATGAGGATTCTTTATGATACCCCACTCACAACTTCAAAGGATCATCACACACCATATGTGACTTCCATGAGGCTAATCCTACAAAAGCTGGACTCTCAAGGTGACTAGATGAGTGGCTGAAGGCATGGGAGACAGACAGCTACCTGAAGGATGAGGTTGATGACAACCTACCGGCATGAGGACATGCCTGCCCCTAGACCGGGGGGTGATGTTAGGCTCAGCGTCCGACCGAAGGCCGGTGCCCAGTTAGACTTGACATCAGATTAAGCTTGGCGCCCGATTAGGCCTAACCCACATCACATGACCATGCAACCATGCGGGTTGCTCAATTAGGCCTAATCCATATCACATGACCACATGACCATGCAGGTGGTTATAATCCACACAGGCCCTCAGCACCCCCTTTCATCCCATCAAGCTTAGTATTTTGTTATATAGCAGTTAGCAATGCAGAGAGTCTTTCTTCTTATGCAGCTCACATTCGCTCCCTAACAGTAATAATAATTAAAAAAAAATCTAAATTTAATTATTTTTTTAAGAATTTTCTCAAATAGTTCAGTAGAAATATATCACTATAGAATTTGAAAATTGATAATTTTTTATTAAATTTTGTTTGAATAACTCTTGTGACCTCTTTTCAATATATTAAATAATATTTATATTTTATCAAAGAGATGAATACTATAAAATATATTTTTATAACTTAAAATATACTTTTAATATTATAAAATAATTTATAGAATTAGATTCAGTAGCTGTTTTAGTAAAATTAGTAAAAATTATTATTTTTAATTTATCTTTAATTAGATCAAATTATTTTTACTTTACCTTATCATCATAATATTCATTTATAAAAATATACTTTTTAAATTTTATTGACTTTAAAAATAAAACTTTTATAAATTTTTGATATTTTTATAAAAGTATTAACAATATGTTATTGATTTTGATATTTATATTTTAATATAGAAAACTTTACTACTTCTTTAAATTTAATATAGATAAAAGTTTTAAAATTATTTTTATTCTCTTTATTTTTAAAAAAGTTATTTTAGAATTTAATTTTTATTTTTTTAATACTAGAAAAGTAATTATTTTTAATATCTTTATATATATCTAAAGATATTAATTTTTTTCAATTTTTTCTAGCTCTAACTAATTTATTATATTTAATAGTCAAAGTTTCAGATTACAAGAGTTTAAAGTAGTTTGATTAATACTTTTATTATATATTATTTTTTATATTTAATAGTATAATATTAGTTATTTATACTTTTTATATTTTAGTTTAAATTTAGATATTTTAGAATTAATATTTTAGAAAAATTTATTTTGATTCTTTTTTTAAATACTTTTTATATAATTAAATATTTCTAATTATTGAGCTTTCTCAAAGTTATATTAATTAGATAATAATAAAATTTAAAATATTTCTTTATCATTTAATTATATATTAAATTAAATAACTTTATGATCTGATTCTAAAACTTCTTTTAAATTAATGAATTAATTTCGAGCTTTTTTTTAATATAGTTTTTAAAAAAATATTAAATCTATTATTATTATTTTTAATAGATTTTATTTATAATATATTATTTTATTAAATTTATTAATTAGTTTAAGTTTTCTTAAAATCAGTTAATTTATCAATTTGTCTACTATTTTGAACTGAGTATAATTATTATTTTATCATAAATAATGAGTATTAAAATCTTTACTTATAATTAATTTTTTATTTATTGATAAATTTAGAAGAGCTTTATTTATTAATTAGCTATTATTATTTTTTTATAAAACTTTTTTATTATAAATATCAATTAGCTAAATAGATTCAAACTGATTAAATTTATCTATAATATTATCAATTAAAATATTAGAATCTGAAATTATATTATATTTTAAATTAAATTAAAATCTTAAATTTTTTTAAAAGTATATAATTACTCTAGATTTAACTTTAGTTTTCTTTGATAAAAAATAATTATAGCTAGAATATGAAATTTAAAATTAATATTCAATATTTAGATTTTTTTCTTATATAAAAATAAAATTAATTTCTTAAGCAAAAGCTATACTAAAATAAAAATAAATAAAAATAATATATTTTTTATATTATTTTATAGAAATATAATTTTAAAAAAATATTTTAACTTTTTTACTTTTTTTTTGTAATAAATATTTAAATGAATAAGTATTTATATAAAATAAAATAATTTCTTTTAAAATTAAGATTTATTATAGTTAATAATTATAATAGCTTTTATTCAAATCAATTTCTAATATCTAAAACTAGTTATTATGAGGATACTAATATAGATGAACTAAGTGTCAAAAGAAAATATGAGAAGCTCTATAAATAAGATTGTTAGAGAATAGATATATAAACACTGTAAGCACTATGAAGAGAAGAGAATAGTGATGAATGAAATATATGTGTAGAATTAAATAGTAGATAATCACTAAATCTTTTAAAAAAACTTTAAGAATTCAGAATATTTATATATATGAATGAGTAGTAATAGATTTTATTTTTAATTTTTCATTAAATGAGGAATTAGCAATATAGTAATCTGAATCTTCATGAAGTACTAATTCTATTCTTCAGAAAGTGTTGATGTTAAAGAACTAATTTTTGAGAAATGCTAATCTGTGCTAATTCTGAATGCTGAATTTTGAGATGATACTGATTCTCTCATAGATGCTGATTCTAAAGTGCTTTGATAAGCAGTATGAAGATAAATGTTTTAGTAAGTAAGTATGATAAGCAGTGTGAGAATAAGAAACTAGTATAGAGAGTATTAGCATCATAGTTACTCTCTCTTTCATAGGCACTGACCTCAGTAGCTTTAGAAGATGGTTGTTTTTTGAACATAGAGGTAAGATATAGACGTGAAGTGTTTATTGATATAGAGAATAATACTTATAATACTTATTCAGTGATATTGAGAGACTGATTGTATAAAATGATTATCATAAGACTATTTATTGCTATAAGAATGAAGAAAGTAGATATCTTTTACTCTTTGAATTTTCTTTCTTTTATAATCTCACAATTAAAATCATTATAGATTTCTTGCAGTTACTGCTGTCTCTGATTCTAAAGATTTTCTCATTTCTTTCTTGTCTCTGTTAATATGACAGAATCAATTCTTTATCTTAGAGATATTTTCTATGAGTTATGTTTGCTCAAGCTGAGTAATTTATCTGTGATATGTAATTATTCTCACTGTAGAAAACACTGTGATTCTTACTGTCTTATACATAAGTCATGTATTTGAATAAGTATAGTATGTCTTTAGCTTCTTTATTTATTGTGATGACTGATAATTATTTATCTAGCTTGCTCTCTCTTTTAAGTTTAGTTGACTGCTTGCTCTTCATAGCTTTTTGTTCTTTACAGAGTGAGTGAGATCAGTGAAGATCTCATTTTATCAAGTCAAGCTGCTGTGTCTGATAGCAGTGTTGACAGCTTTCTCTCATGCTGTTCATTCAATGAAAGCTCATACTACTGTTTTGATTAATGTTGCTTATTATACTCAGTATTAGATTAAGGCTATAGGTGTACTAATAGCGTTCTCTGAGAATGAAAAGTGAGAGAATATAGAGAAAGAAGCTGTATATGATATAAAGAACTTTAAGTTAACTGAGAAAAAGAGTATTGAGCTTGAGAAGGAAAGAATTGCTATTCCTGAGCAGTGTATAATAACTGTGATAATTGTGAATAGAAATTAAGTCAAATAGAACTAGAGATGTGCATTTGAACTCTTGACTTGTTCAGACAATAGTGAAATAAATTTTTTCTGAAGATTTCATAATTTTTTAATACCTTGCTTGCCTCATTAAAACCATATAAAAAAAAACTCATTTGAGAAAAAGTAGTAAAAAAAGTGCATGCATGAGAGAGAATTAATACTTAGTGTACTTCTTAGAGTAAGTTCAATATACTTGTCACTGTAATTTCTGTTGTTCAAAAATATTAAATATTTTAGTCTTCTAAATATTTTCAAAAGATTCTCATATATTATCAGAAGATTTATAGCTTTTTCAGTGTATATAATATCATTTTTTAATTTATTATTTCTCTTTCTTTAATATTTTCTCAACTTGAAATTTTTCCTCATCATTCACTAGCTATGATGCTAAAGGTGAAGTAGTATCATTTCTCATTTTATAAGATTCAAGTAGTGAGATATGAAAGACAGAGTAAATGTTGCATATTGAGTGTGAAAAATAGAGTTTATATGTTTATATATTTCAAGATTCAATAATTTGAAAAGAGTTAATAATTTTATGATTCAATTTTCTAGTAAGACAGAGCATATAGAAATTCTTTGCATTGAGAAGCACTCAGTTCTTCATATGAAAGTGCTTTACACTGTGTTTGAAGTCATAGTATATCTTTTGTGCAATCTTGACCTTTTTTAGCTATTTTTAAATCTTTTTTTATATTGCTTATATTTCTTTGATCTAGTTAATTCCTTTAATTAAGCTTGAATAGAGTGAATTATTGACATCAATCTGGAAAGCAGATCTGTAGCTGAGAAGTACATGAGCTAAAACTTCATTGATTGAGCTATATCATGAATTATTATAAATGAACTGCACTAAAGACAATCATTTACTGCAGTTATTCTGATAAAAATTCATAAAACATTGAAGATAATACTTCAGTATCTGATTCTGATATTCAGTTTGATCATTTGTCTGTGAATGAAAGCTGTAAATAGTCTTCATTTGATCTCAAATAGATCATAAAAAGTTGATCAATATCAACTTGTGAAAAGAGCTCTTCTATTTGAAATATAATTTTCAGAGATATCAAAGATGCTGTAAGCATGAGTATAAATAATATTTGCAAGACCTTCTGTAGTAATATCTTTTGTATATGAAATATACAGAGTATATTTGATTAATGCATCAACTAGAACAAGAATTACATCATAGATTTTATCTAGTCAGATGATGACCAGAAGGTCAGTGATGAAGTTTATAGTGATGATTTATCATAAATTAATTGATATTGAAATTGAGTCAAGTTTATCATACTGTTTATGACAGCATGCTTTCATCTTTTGATAAGTATCATAAGTATGAACATATTTAGTGATATTCTGAATAAGATTATATCGATAGTACTTACTTTAAACACATTCAATGAACTGTTTTATATTAAATGACTTTCTTATGAGTCATCATGATTGATGTAAATTATTTTTTTGATCAGTTCTTGTTGCGGCAAAATATAAACTCTATTATTTATCTAAAGTAGACTATTTTTTGAGATGATTTAGAATATATCACTATTCAAGATTGTATCTTTATCTTTTATCTTTTACTTCTTTGTTATCATAAAGAAGTCTGAGTTCTGTGCTTTAATAAGAAGAGAGTAGAGAGACTCTGATATATCTGTATATGCTGATTCAAAGACTGTAGTAGTATTAATCAGCAATCTGAAAATATCTCAAATCTTAAAATGTTTCTTTGAAACTTGATTTTTCTCTCTTAGAGGTTTTCTAATCAGCATGTTGAATGATTTAAATGAGTATAATGTAAGCTTGTAAGTGAGCATTTGATATAGTGATAAGAGAAAATCTGCACTCAGAGTGAGATTTGAGAGAGATTCAGAGCTCAGAGCATTAAGATTAAGAGGCTCCATATAAAGTATATGCTATTAATCATAGAGTTACATGCAGTTAACAAGAGTTGTAAGTTTTTCATGAGAGTTAAATTCTCAATTCTGTTTAACACTGTGACAGAGCTTTTGTTACAAAATAAAAAGTATAATTTCATTATGAGAAGAGTCAATGTAATCTGCATAGTGACTGAGTCCATCAGCTGAATTTTGTTTATTTAAATAATAATACAGAATGAAATCATATGCTAATAGTGCTTCTGTTCATCTAGATTGATATTAATTTAGTATTTTAATTATCATGAAATACTGAAGATTAGTATAATCAAAATAGACAAAAATTAAATATTGATTCTTTTTTAGATAATGATGTCAATTCTTGAAAGATGTAATAATTACAAGAAGTTTTTTATTATGAGTATTATATCATATTTCTGCATGTAGGAGTTTGTAAGATTAGAATGCAATTGAGTATCATTGATTATCATCTTGTTTTTGAGAGATAATGATAGTCACTGCTGCTATAAAGACATCAGATTCAATCTGAGTTTCTCAGCTTGAGTTAAGATGAGTGAGTAGAGAAGCTCACATAAAGTATTCTTTTAGATTGTTAAAGATATGTTGAGCATTTTTTGTTTATGTAAACTGTAGCTTTCATTCTCTCTTCTTTGAGATTTTTGTGAGATCAAAGAGAGACTTTGTAATTTTGAAGTAGTTTTCAATAAAGCAGCAATAAAAGTTTGCAAATCTCAAGAAAGTCTGAACTTTCTTAATATTAGTTGAGATTGATCATTCTGTAATGATTATTACTTGATCTGATTTTATTTCAATGCCCTGAGATTCAACAATGAACCTCAGAAAGAAGGTTTTATTTTTGATAAACTTATATTTAGTATGTTTTGCAAACAGATTCACATGATCTAAATGTTCAAATATCTTTTATACATGCATCTTATACTTATTCATTGAGTTTGAATAGATAAGAATGTTATCTAGATAAATCACATAGTATATATCAAGAAGGTCTGCTAAAGTGTAGTTTATATAAACTTGAAAGATAGCAGAAGCATTTATAAGCTTAAAAGATATAACATTAAACTCAAAGTGATCATATCATGTGTGAAATACTGTTTTTCATTTATCACTGCACTGAATGCATATTCTGTGATAAATATCTCTAAAATCAATCTTGAAGAAGACTTATACTTCAGAGAATCTATCTAGCATTTCACTCATAAGAGATAATAAATATTTGTTTTTAATTATGAGATGATTCAAATCTCTATAGTCTATACAAAGTTATAGATCTTCATTCTTCTTTAGAATAAAGAGAATAAAAGTGTTTGTAGAGCTCTGAGAAGAAGATATTCAGTTTCTTTTCAGTGTACTATTCAAGTAGTTCTGAAGAGTTTTCAGCTCTATTTCAAAGAAATTATAGATATGAATGAGAATCTGACTTCTTTCTCAAGATCAATTGAATACTCTGCATCAGATATAAATGCACTGAATATATCTTTCTCAGAGAAAAGATATATATATGATCAGACATAGTTAAGCAGATCATTGATGAAAGCTGTATTTGCAAGTCGGCTGACTTCTGACAGTGTTAAAATTTCAGAGAAAGACTCAATAACCTGTAAGATTGAGGCAGATATTATTGTAAGTATATAGTTAGAAGTATAAGTGAGTAATATATTAACAGCATCTATCACACTTAGAGCTATCTCTTAATTATTTGATATTTGATGAAAATAGAATTCTTTATTTTTTCAATCAAGGAGAGAATTGAGCTGTTTGAGTCAGAAAAATTCTAGTATCATATCATAGTCTGAAAGTTTGACAATATGAAAAAAGTGAGATTCTCTGACTGTTGTTAGGCTTGGCGCTGGGGCTAGGTTTATCTTCATCACGTGACCACACCCCACATGTAACCTAGTGGATTGATTGTGATCTGGTCACATGATCATATGAGCTGTTTATAATTTGAGCAGATTCTGACATTTCTTTTCCCTCATCAATCTTAGAATTTCATTACATAGCAGTTAGCAATGCAGAGAGTTTTCTTCTTATGCAGCTCACATTTACCCTCTAATATAATTCTAAGATTTCCTTCTACTTTTTCACTCAGGTTTCAGTAAAAAACTTAAGTACCTCAGTTGAATTAAAATCTGCTAGTTGAGAGCCTGATAATATATCAAGTCAACTGTTGAAGACAATAGCTCAATCTGATATTAGATGGCCACTGCAGGCTTTCAACCCCTTGAAAGAGGTTAAAAGAACTGGTGATACATTCTAACAAGACTGACTGATTAATCATATGTCTCAATTGAGAGATTCAGAGAGGTAATTCACTCAAACAGTGACTGTGTTTATAATGAGTTAGCAGTGATCTTTGATAATATCTTTGATGATGAAAAAATGTTAGGAGATACAATCACATGTTTGAGAATGAAATAAAATAATGCTACTAATCACACTACTGTCAAGCAAAGTCAGATTGATGAGTTAATTACTGAATGTGATAAACTTAGTCATATTCTGATTCACATGATAGTCAGCAATCAAACAGCAAGTCAAGATGTCATTTTCTCTGAGTCTGCCAGAAGATCTGTCAAGATTGATGATCTGAAACATCTCATTGACAGCAAGAAGTTGAAATTTAAACACTGACTCTTCTGAATAAAGAACAAACTTTGAAAGAACACTGATCATTACTCTACTGAATGCATGAGAATTGTATATATCCAAAACTGAACTGATGAAAATGTGACACATCACATTGCATTTTGTATAAAAGAGAATCACCTCAAGCAATATCAAACTGTGAAAGAGATATTTGAGCATCTCAAGTCAATATATGAGAATGCTAACAAGCTGCAAAATGTCAAAAGTGATTATCACAAGTTGATTATATGTAATGAGGATAATTATTATGAATTTATTATAAAATTCTTATATCTGATGAGTGAGATCAAGATTGTTACAAGAGACTACAAGATAGACTTCAATAACAAGCTGTTCTTTCATCTTCAGAGAATGATAACAGTAGTCAATACAATTATAAATACATATACTGAGTTTTAGAAGATCTGTGCTCAGGCAGTTCATATTCTTCAGACAATTAATATTAGTTAGAAGTCAAAGAGCTTATAAGAAAATGAATATAATATTCTCAAGTAAAATATTTTGTAGATTTTCAATATTCAAACTTCTTCTAGTATCTCTGCTATAAAATTTTCTATCATGAAGAAAACTATGAGCACTCATTTAGACATTCAGTGCTACTACTGCAAGAAGAAAGATCATATTGCAAGAAACTACTTCATAAAACAGAAGTTTCAACAAATGATTACTGAGCTCACAGAGAATAACACTTCTGAGTCTTTAGTAAATTTAAGAAAAGAGTAAGTCTGAGAGAAGACTTCATCTCAGGTAGTTCAATAGTCTATAAGAAGTTTGATATAAAGGGCTTGATTGAAGAAAAAAGCTTTAATATATTAATCAAGTTAATCTATAATAAAATTGCTACTTCTATAAATTCTTTTGCTGATACTGAAGTGAATGATGTGAATTTTTTTAATATCTGATATATCATAGAATTAGCAAAATTCTTTAATAGAAAGTTTCAAGAACTTTTATTCAAATACTGTATAAAGAAATACAATAATGTCTCTGATAAGATGATAGACTATATATTAACTTTAAACCTCTGAGTGAATGATTGAAGATTTCAGAATATTTCTTTATTGATAATAAATATAGATCAGCACTCTGTCATCCTGAGATGAAAGTGATTAGCAGTACAGAATATAGAACTTGATATTAAAAATCAATATCTGATTTGACTGAGTGAATAGTCTATCCCTGAACAGGTGGCAGAGCTAATGTTGAAGATAGTACCTTAGTCAATACTGAAGCACTTGGACTTTGAGCCTGAGCATCAGGCAAATATGAAATAAAGAAAAATCAAACTGAACAAGGAGATTAAACAAGAGCATCAGGCTCAGCTCTACAAATTAAAAGGAACTAGCTCAGTCATAACATCTAAAACAATGAAGAGACTGACCTAAAGAGAGACAGTATTACAGATGATAAATATAAACTTCATTGAGACTGCTTCTTTTTATAATTATATGAAGAACAAGAATTCAATAGTCTTCATAACTAGCCTATATGAAACTGATAAATAACTTGAAAAGAAGTAGAGTTTAATAGAAGCTGAGGATGAGTCTGATAAGAAGCTGATCTGCAACTTATCAGAATAATTGAAAGACTAGAAGAATTATTTTTCAAAGAAAATGTTAGATGAATTATATTCTTTACAGAAGAATATTGATTTTTAAAATAGAGCTTCAGCCTAACATTGACCTCATTTGAGGCATTAGATATATGCTTCTATATAAGATAAATCTAGAGGAACTAAAGGTAGTGAAGATCTATCTTGAAGTCAATCTAGCAAAAGGCTTCATCATCTCAAGTTCAGTTCTCTACACCTTCTTAATTCTGATTGCCTGTAGTAGGAAGAAGTTATAATTCTGTATTAATTTTTACAAGTTGAATACTATAATCAAATAAGATCAGTATCTCTTGCTTCTAATAGATGAGCTGATAGATTAACTCAATAGAGCAAAGTACTTTACAAAGCTGAACATTCAGCAGAAGTTTCATCACATCTAAATGAACTCTGAATCTAAGGACCTGACCATCTTTAGAATCTGCTATGAGATCTATAAATATCAAGTAATTTTCTTTAGCTATTTTCTTTGATTATCTGGATAAGTTTATAATAGTATTTATAAATAATCTTCTAATCTATAGCAAGAATCTGGAGGAGTACAAGCAGCAGATAAATTTAGTGCTAGATTAACTAAAGACAGCTGATTTGCAAGCTAGCATTTAGAAATATGAGTTCACAGTTCAAAGAATAAAATATTTAGAGTTTATTATTACTACAGAAGAAATTAAAACAGACTCAGAGAAGATAGCTGTTATTGTGAGATAACAGATTCTCATTAAAGTTAAAAAAGTTTAGTCATTTTTAGAATTTAATAATTTCTACTGATAATTCATAAGAAACTACAGCTAAATCACAAAATCACTATATCAGTTGATGAAAAAAAACTATTTTATTTGTATGAATATCAGAATATAAATCAGTTTTTAAAAACTAAAGAGACAGCTGATGAAGACTCTAATGCTATGTTACTATGATTCTAAGTGAGAGACTCATATTGAGACTGACATCTCTGACAGAGTAATGGCTAAGATACTAAGTCAAAGATTTGAAAATAACCTTTGACATCCAGTAGCCTTCTATTCAAAGTCAATAAATGATGTGAAGCTTAATTACAAAGTTCATAATAAGAAAATGCTAGCAGTGATTCAGATCTTACAAGAATAATAAACAAAGTTTAAAAGATTACAATAATAGGAACAATTCAAGATTTTTACTGATCATCATATACTGAAATACTTTATGACTATCAAGAAGCTGAATATATATTAAGTCCACTGAGCAGAGTTTCTTTTCCATTTTTACTTTGAGATAAAGTATCAATTAGATAAGGTCAATCTGCTAGCAGACACACTGAGTAAACCTGAGCAGATTAGAAGGCAACAGAATGACTATATGCAAATTTTCCTAGAATCAAAGACTCTCAATTCTCAGATCACTCTCTCTACAGATATTACTAGTATTAACTCCTCAGAGGAAAATCATATTGCTGAATATATAGTATATTTAAATAAGATAGTTATATTAATTGAGTCTCTGTAACAGCAGACAGATAATGAGAATAGTTTCTATATAATAAAAGACAATGTGATACAGTACAATGAAAGACTAGTGATATCTATTCAGAAAATAAAAAACTCTGATAGCTGAGTTATTGTAGAAAATTTATAATCAAGCTTCAACAGCATATTTTAGAGGATAAAAGACTCTGACTCTGATGCAATCACATTATTGATAAGTCACCTGGTAGACAGACATTCTACACTACATTCAGAACTGTCATGTGTGCCAGATCAGTAAAATTTCAAGAGATAAGACTTCTGATTTACTAAAATCATTATCAATATCAAAATAAATATGATAGCATATTGCAATGAACTTTATAAATATATTAAAAAGTAAAACAGATTATAATATCATTTTGATTATAGTATATCAGCTAAGTAAGAAGATAATTTTTATTTCAATCACTTAGAAAGTTATAGCACAGAAGCTGATTTGACTATTTATTCAATTCTACTATTTATACAATGAGATACCTGACTCAATTATCTCTGATCAAGACTCTTAGTTTGTATGAAGCTTTTGAAATAAGTTTACACAGATTCTAAGCATAAAACTAAAACTCTCAATGATGTATCATGCATAAACTAATAAACAAATAGAAGTGATGAATCAATATATTGTCACTTATCTACACTTTTATATTAGTTACTATCAAAATGACTGAGATGAGTGACTACTCATTATAGATCATGCCTCTGCAGCTATCTTAAATACTTTCACAAAGATCTCTTTCTTTTTCACAGTAAATAAATATAAACTCTAAATATTATTTGACTAGCAATCACTGATAGAGAAATTAAGTATGAATGAGAAAAGAAATTAAGAAGCAGCAAGAAACTTCATTTACTGAATAAGAGAGATCTGAAATCAGACAAGTAAAGACATAAGAATAGCACAGAAACAGATGAAGAGACAAACTGACAAGCATCATCAAGAGTCTGATTTTGTAGTAGAAGATTTTATTAATTTAATATTGAAATTATACAAAATGAATCAATTAAGCTGTAAACTGATAGAGCAGAATATCAGTTCCTTTAGAATTCTGAAAAAGATGAACAATATCTACAAACTGAACCTCTTTGCAACAATGAAGATACAGTTAATCTTCTTCTCAGATAAGCTATGCAAAGACTTCAGAGATCTTCTACCTAATTAGATTATTAGATCATTAGACTCAATTGAAATAAACAGTGAGAATGAATGAGAAATAGATCATATACTGATCATTTGAATAAGCTGAAGCAAGCTGTAGTATCAGATGTGCTGAAAGAAGTTTGATGAGAATTTTTTATGATATCTCATTCACAACTTCAAGAAATTATCATATACAATACAAGATTTTCATAAAGTCAATTCTACTAAAGCTGGACCATCAAAACATCTAGATGAATGAGTAAGAGCATAGGAGACAAGTAGCTATCTGAAAGATGAAGATGATGATGATCTTTCAGCATGAGAGTATGCCTGTTTCTAGATCAAAGGGTGATGTTAAACTCAGTACCAGGGCTAGATTTATCTCCATCATATGACCACACCCCACATGTAACCTAGTAGATCAGTTGTGATCTGGTCATGTGATCACATGAGCTGTTTATAATCTGAGCAGACTCTGATACCCTTTTTTCCTCATCAATCTTAGAATTTCATTATATAGCAGTTAGCAATGCAGTGAGTTTTCTTATTATGCAGCTCACATTCACTCTCTAACAACTGTAGTTTTCTTGCTATTTGAGACTTCTATCTCTAGATTAATAATTTTAAATAAGTATATTTGATGATTATCAAATTCCTCTATTCTGTGTGATATGTACTTTATTAATTATAATTTATGTGATTTGACTCAGAATTCATTGATAAAACTTGTTTAAGCTTTAGAATCTATAAGAGTGAGAATTGACATATCTTCTATGAGTGTTAAAATTCAGACAAAAAGAAGAAAAAATAAACTTAGTAATTACTGACTTTTGAATATATTAAAAGTTGTCATTACAGCATGAATGATACTTTTTATCTATTTTTTATCTTTTTTGAATTTGATTTGAAAGAGAGCTTTGATAAAGACTTTGAAGTTGAGAATTTGTCTTCAACAGACTTGTTCTTCTGAGTCTTGCAATCTGCATTAAAGTGTATGAAGCTTCAGTGAATATCATATTAGATGTTAGAGCATTTCTTGCATTTTCAGCTTTTCTTTTTGAGTGCTGTTGATATATCATCATATGAATCTTTTCTGCAAGTAGTGCTCTTTTGTTGTGTAGTTGCACTTACTGATATGATAGTTTTTGAAATATTACTCTTCATAATAATCAATTTTATAATGAAAGTATTATAGAAGAAATCTCACAGTTTGACTGCATATCTCTCAAATTCTGCACAAAGAAAGAGTAGAATTTTGTCAAATAGATATATCTTTCACTGATGATCACTATATTTCTCAAGAAGATAATTCTTAATTGACTGAAGAGTAAATATAAAGTCATAAATGATTTGATCTTCAGATTGTCTTAATGTCTGATACTTCAACTCATAGTCCTAGCTTACTTTGTCTGGGTCAATAATCTTAGCATGAATTCAATTATAGAACTCATCTCAAGTAATTGATATCTTCAGTTTGATGTAGTATTGTTATCATTTCTGTTGCAGTTTAGCATCAAAATATATTACTACTTCAAGAATCTTGTATTTATCATTATTCTCAAAGTAATATTCTTGATAGATATAAAAAGCAAGACTTGAGAAGATAAAATCTTCTAGTTCTTTGAGAGTTTTTAAATTAGTATAGAATGAGGCTTGAAAGAAGTGAAATTGATATTAATAGTATAATCTGTTGACTCTGCTTTGTGCTACTTGCTCTTAGAGATTTGAAGTTCTACACTAATAGTGTTGACTTGTTGTTGTAGTTTGAGGATTTTTTTATATATCTTTTGCTATTCTTACTCTTGTTGAACTATCTGAATCTCTTCATCAGCTGATGTAAGAGATACTTTAGTGTTTATTTCTGAAGTTAGACTTAGTGATTGTTTGTAAAAGGTTTCTTCTACATACACTTCTTCATTGAATATTGCATGTGAGATATCAGCTTATAGGTTATATTTTGAACTCATTGTTATAGACTTAACAGACAACCTCTCTTAGAGTAATTAAAAACTATGAGGACATTAAGATAAATGAACTAAGTATCAAAAGAAAGTATGAGAAGCTCTATAATTAAGATTATAAAAAGATAGATATATAGATACTATGAGTGCTATAAAGAGAAAAAAATAGTAATAAATATAATATATATATAAGATTAAATAGTAACTAATCATTGAATTTCTTGAAAAAATTTTAAAAATTCAAAGTGTTTATATATATGAATGAGTAGCAATAGATTTTATCTTTAATCTTTTATAAAATGAGAAATTAGTAATGTAGTGATCTGAATTTTTATGAAGTACTGATTCTATTCTCTAGAAAGTGCTGATATTAAAGAACTAATTTTTGAAAAATGCTGATCTGTGCTAATTCTGAATATTAAATTTTAAGATGATGCTGATTCTCTGATAGATGCTGATTCTAAAGTGTTTTGATAAGTAGTATGAAAGATAAGTACTTTAGTAAGCAAGTGTGGTAAGCAGTATGAGGACAAGGAGCTAGTATAGAGAGTTTTGACATCATAGTTATTTTTGTAGAAATAGTAAAATTGATAGTCTACTTTATTTTTACTGAAGATATACTTTTTAATAATCTCTTTATTTAAAAACTTCTTCTTTTAGTTTTACTTTTTAATTGAAATTTTATTTTTTTTCTCATTAAAAAATACTTTATTTTTTTAATTTTCTTTTAAAATTTTAATTTTTTTTATTTAATAAATAGAAAAAATAACTAAAAGTTAATAATATATAATTTTTTATATAACTTTTATATTTAAATATAATATAAAAATATAACTTATTCTTATAATAGTATAGAACAGACTTATATTCAATCTTCTTGATAGCATAATCATCACAGGCTGAGGTGATTGAATATTGCAACTGCATAGATAATGACATAGTAGCTAACCTCACAATTATACTATATATAAATAATATGTAAATGTGAAAAACAATACTAAGAAAAAAACTATATAAACAGAGTTTTTTCTGAACTCATCTCTTAGAAATTATTTTAATATTTACTTATATAGCTTATCTAGTTGACAATTAAATATCTATTTATCTGTACTTAAATTGAAACTATAATATAATATTAAAATTAAATACTTTTCTTGTTTTTTTTTAAAGTAGGTTTTTAAATAAAATTTTTTTAAAAATTTTTATCTACTTTTATTTTTAAACCTTTGAAAATACTGCTAAAGATATTAAAAGCAGTTATAAATTTTAACAGTTTATGAAGATCAGATTGAGATATGATAACTCTGATTGAGAGAAATATGAGATTAAGAAATCTTATATTAAAAGAATAATTTATTATAGTAATTGAGAAGAACTTAAATTATATATATTAAAAGATTGCTAATCTTATAAATAAGAATAAAGATATTCTATAAAGGGTTAAAGTAGAATAAGATGAGCAGAAAAAGTCAATAAGTGAACTTGATCAGCAACTGAATAGTTTGATAGAGAAATAAAATATTTTATAGCAAATTATAAACTCTTTAGTCTTTCAAATCAGACTGATAAATACTCAACAAATATAACGATCAGTCAAACTTAATAATTTTAAGATCTCATCAATGAGAAAGAACTGATATTTAAAAACTGATATTTTTAAATGAACTACAAGCTAGCTGTTAATATAAATCAGTTTTCAACTGAAGAAAGCTATATTATCTATATTAAAAATCAAACTGATAATGAAGCTATTATACACTTAGTCTTAAAATTAAAGAAAGATTATTCTTAAAAATTTAAAACAACTATGAAAGTGTTCAAGTATTTACAAAGAATATATAAGAATATTAATAAACTTGAGAATGCAAAGATGAAATATTGATAACTAATAATAAGAAATAAAGATAACTATTATATATCTGTAATTAAATTCTTATATCTAACTAATAAAGCTCAAATTTACAAGAAAGATTATAAAGTAAACTTTCTCTATAAGATTTTCTTTAATTTTTAATATATGATTGCAGTAACCTGTATTAATTGCAGTATCTTTTATAAGATTCAAGAGATTTGCACTAGCATAGCTTACTATTTTAAAGATATATCTAGTTAAAACAACTATGAATGAATTTCTATAATCTAAAATAACTGTGAGAGAATTCTCTCAACTCAAAATCACAAATTGACTTCAATTACACTTGTACAAATAACTAAAAATAAACTAAAAAATGAGAATTAGAAAAAGAATATAAAATACTTCAATTATTAAAGTTAAGATTATATAATATAAAATTACTCATACAAGTAAGAGATAGAATTGAATAAAGTGAATATTAAAACTGCTATTATTAAGTCAGAAAAAAATTAAATCTGAGAGAAGTTTTTTTCTCAAGTAAGATAGTTGCATTAAAAACTTTAAAGGTAAATCAGTTGATAAGTGAAAATTCTTTTACTGTACATATTAAAGTAGCTTTAAATGAATATGCTATTTTTACAATAGCACTAGAGTAAATTCTGAGGCAAATTGCTATATTTTTATCAATACAAGCTTTGCATACAGATGTATCAAAGTCTTAGAGATCAATTCTGAGAAGCTGACAGAAGATCATCAGATTGTAAAATTCAATAATCAGAGAGAAACTTCAATCACAGAAGTTATTTCTCTATATTTATAAGTAGATGAATAAAGATTTTTCAATACATCAATGCTAATAATAGATCTGAGAAGTATTAATATGATTCTAAAATAGTTCTGACTGACAAAGTAGAAAATATAACTAGATATAAAAATTAATATCTAGTTTAATGAAGCAAATAAATAACTAAGAATAAAATATCAGAAGAATATAATATAATAATAATAAAAAAATATTTTAAAGAGATCAATAGCAAAGTTAAAATATTAGTAATATATAAATTATTATAATAAACTTATTAATTAGAAATTTAAATAAGAAGTTGCTGAAAGGTCTATGAGATTTCAAATAAGAAATGAATTGAACAAGCAGCAAAGAATGATATTTATTAAAAATATAATTTTTTTATCATTATGAGAGAAGCAAAAAGTTAGAGATCTTTATTTTAAGTTTTTATAAAATAGATAAAATTATTGAGAAGAAGATTATTATCAATGCAAGACTGAAGAATAAGAAGATAATTAATAAATAACTATCAGAGAATTATAAAAAATTTTATAATATTTTTTTTAAAAAACTATTTTTGATCAATTATTACTCTTTTAAAAGAGAGTGAACTATAAAATTAAACTTAAAAAAGTATTATAGCTCAACTAGAGTCAGAATAATAATAAAACAATAGCTTTTAATTTATCTATTTAACTAGACAGCTGCGATAAGAATATTAAACTGAGAATTAGAATAAAGAATGAACAAGTAGCCAAATATATAGAAGTGGTTAAGAATCAGATTAGATTAACTTTTAGAGCAGATATGATTAGAGATTAGATCGGATTAATATGAGCAACTAAATATGATTGAAGTTAGAACAGATTAACTTTTAGAGTATAGCAGAGCAGATTAATCTTAATTCATATACAAGCAGCTACGCTGTAACAGAAAGAAGCTGATTCAAATAAAGTTATCAGCCACATATTATTATACTGAATGAGCTTGAAAGAACTTAAGATAGTTAAGCAGTATCTTGAGATCAATCTAAAGAAGAGTTTTATTTCATTAGTGACTTCTTTCTTTGCATCTTCAATTCTTATAAAGAAGAATTAATATTCAATTTTACTAGTTAATGAGCTTATAGAGTAACTAAATAAGACTAAGTTCTTTATTAAATTGAATATTTATCAAGGCTTTCATTGAATATATATATACTCTGAGACTGAAAATCTGACTGCTTTTAGAACATATTATGAAATCTACAAGTATAAAATCATACTCTTTAATCTAAGTAATGACTCAGTGATCTTTTAATACTTTATGAATACTATCTTCTTTGACTACTTAAATCAGTTTATGACTACTTTTATGAATGATCTATTTATCTATAGTAAAATTTTAAAAGAATATAAGAAGTATATTAAGAAGATGTTAACTAGATTGTGATAAGCTGAACTATAGATAAGCATCTCAAAATACAAGTTATATATTCAACAGATAAAGTACTTGAAATTTATTGTCACTGATTAAGAGATTAAAGTGAACTTAAAAAAGATTATAGTGATATAAATAAGCAGTATTTAGTACAGTCAATAAAGTTTAATTCTTCTTGAAATTCTGCAACTTCTATCAGTGTATTTTTAATTAAATAAAGAGAGTTTTATTTGAAGTCTCAATGCTCTGTTATTATAACTCAAATCAAAAGACTTGAGTGAAAACAGATACTTCAAATAATACTATAGCTGATGTTTTATCTTAGTTGTATGAGAATAAGCAGTGATATTTAGTTATCTTTTACTCAGCTTCATGAGTGAAGAAGCAGAGAGAAATTATGAAATTTATGATAAAAAGATACTTGTAATTATGAGAGCATTGACAAAATAATATGCTGAGCTGAAAGGCCTTTAAAGAACAGAGATATTTAAAATTTTGACTGATCATTGAGCTTTAAAGTACTTTATAACAACTAGAAATCTCATTGTCTAATAAGTATACTAAGTAGAGTTTTTCTTCTGATTCTACTTTTTAATTCAGTATCAATCTAAGTATCAGAATATACTAGCAGATATGCTGAATCAGTCAGAGATTCAGAAAGATAGCAAAAGCACTTAAATGTAACTATTTCTCAAGTTAAAAAGATTAAATTTAGAGATTATTAAGAAATTCATTAAGGTCAAGGTTTTAGACATAAATATATATATTTTTAATAAAGTTAAGATAAGAAACAGAGAGGTGAATTCACTAAGATCATGATATAAGAAAGTGCAACAGAGAAAACAGCACTGAGAGCTGATAGATGAACTTTTGAGTTTTAAAGAGCACTTAGTAATATCAATTGAGAAAGATTTTACTCTTTGAGTATATCTTCTACAGAAGATTTATAAATAGTCATCAATAATATATTCTGAGAAGAAAAAAATTACATTTGCTAGTAAAGGCAAAATACTACTGAAATAATTAAATCAAAAATATTAATTAGTATATGAATAATTGTCTGATGTGCTAATGAATGAAAATCTTCTATGATAAAATTTCAGAGCTATTGAAGTCACTATCAATTCTCAGCAGAGTCTAACAGTATATTTTAATAAACTTTATAAATGACTCTATGATAAAAAGAAATCATAATATGATATTAATGATTGTCTGTCAACTTTAAAAAAATCTATATCTATTTCTATTATAAGAAAAATAGATGTCAAAGAACTAATGAAACTGTTCTTAAAGCACTTTTATAAATATTATGAAGTATCAGATTCAAATGTGTCAAACTGTGAATCACAATTCATCTCAAACTTCTGAGATAAGTTCATCAGATAATTAAAAGTTAAGCTAAAACTTTTATCAGCTCATTATATATAAACAAATGATCAGACTAAAATTATCAATCAACATCTAGCAATCAAGCTTCATCTATATGTAAACTACTATCGAAACAATTGAGATAAGTAACTGTCAATAATGAATCATGCAGCTGAAGCTTTGATAAATAAATCAACTGAGATAATACACTTTCTAACTACTTATAAATATGAATCTTAAATATTCTTTGATTAAAAATCACTGTTGAGAATATTATATAGAGAAGAGAAGCTTAAATGAGAAGATGCTTAACAGCATATCATTCAAATGAAGAAGATCTGAAAGCAGACAGCTGACAATATAAAAAAGATACAAGAAATCATGAAATCATAAATCAATAAGCACTATCAGAAATCAAACTTTAAGATAAAAAATAAAATCTTTCTGTCACTCAAGAACAATAAAATTTAATACTTCAGTAGAAAGCTTACAGAGCAAAATGAGAGTCTCTTTGAGATAATTTAAAGAGTTGACAATGTTAGAGAGCGGATGTGAGCTGTCTAAGATAGAATCTCTCTGCATTGCTAACTGCTATATAATGAAATACTAAGGTTGATGAGGGAAAGAGGTGTCAGAGTTTGCTCAGATTATAAACAGCTCACATGATCATGTGACAGGTTGTAAACTGTGGGATGGTTGAACCTTCTATTCAGAGGAGCTAGCTAGGTTATTGCTATATTACATACAAGTGATCACGTGTGGGCGGGGCAGTTGTTAGGGCAACACCATCCAGGTGGGTGCTGCTACACCCCCTCTCACATCATCATGTGAGATCTTGAATACCATATGCAAAAAAGAAAAAACTAGCTATGCCATCCTCAAATCCATTCAAATCATGCTACATACATTAAGTTTTGACATTTCTGCCTTTTTCATCTGTAAAATCAAATAAATCAAGGAATTGTTAAAATGTCACTGTGCTGAGAGGTTTAGTCAATCTGTCTGCTGCCATTTCTTGAGTTGAAATGTATTCAATCAAGATAATGCCATTGTTCAATTGGCTACAGGCATAATGAAATCATGTGTCAATATACTTGCTCCTAGCAGTGATTGCAGCTACAGTGACTAGATTGATCACATCTTTATTATCTGCTTTGATTGACAGGGGGTTATTCACTATAAAGCTCAGATTCATCATCATGCTTCTTAATCATGTTGTTTTATGTATAGTCTCACTCAATGCCACATATTCAGCCTCATTGGAACTCAAAGAAATGCATAGTTGTGTGCTTGATCATCATGAAATTGATGCACCAGCAAGCATAAAAACATAGTCAGAAGTAGACTTCTGATCATCATTCAACAAATTAGCTCAGTCAGAATCTGTGTATTCAATCAGCATATATGTCACATTCAGGAACTCATTCTCAGGTTCATCATCATCATCATTCTTCACATAAAATATGTTGATTTCACGTGTGTCTTTCAAATATCAAATGATGTGTAATAGAGCATTTCATATCTTAGGAGTAGGGACAGCATTCTTCTGTGTCAATAGAGAAGCCATGTGAGTGATATCCAGCTGCAGTTTAACTGCCAAACACTGCAAGCAGTCAACACCATGTTGGAATTGCTGTTTTGTAAAACTGGCCTTTTTTTCAGGAACAGGGGAGTCATTCAAATGTAGGCTCTCATCCATGAGTGTTCAGACAGTAGTTGTATCATCCAGGTAGAAATCTTCTACCAATCAATTGATATAATGTCAGAGGATCAATTCAATACTGCCATTTGTATATTTTACTTCCATGTCTAGATATTTTGTGAGTTCATTCAAATCTTTGACCTTAAGCTTCTAATGCAGAACATCAACTAGCTAATCAGCATTCTTCAGAGCGTCCGCAAAAATATAAAGATCGTCAACATATATAGTCATATATAGATGTTTTCAGGCTGAATGTCATCAAAGGATGAGGTCATAAGAACTTGAGGTAAAGCTGTTCTCCTGTAGCAGAGCTGTCAAGTAATCATATCATATTTTAATAGCTGGATTCAACTCATATAGAGATTCTTCAACTGCACAAACAAGCATATGTGGAGCTCCTTCTTTGAAGCCAGTAGATTGCTTCATATAGATTATTTTTCCAAGTCTTCTATGTAAGTACACTATCACTATATTCACCTGCTATAGGGTCCAACCATATTTTGCAGTGATTGCAAACATAATGTGATTTGTGGTATCTATAACTACAGAGGTGTATGTTTCTTGACATGTTCTCTTTTTGAGTCAATTGCTGCAAATTACTCATCTAGACTTCTGCAATATGCCATCTTCATCAGAATTGAGGTCACTGGGGTGATTCTTTTTGACAAAGACCCAGCAGTCAAGTGCCATCAGCTCATCATAAGAGATGTCAGCAAGCATTTTCACGGCTATAGGTGATTCTTGAGGTTGGGGTTGAGCATTGGCAGGATTGTTGTTGCCAGTGATGGCCAAGGCCTTAGCATAATCATTATCATATATATGTGATTTTGCTATGAAATAGATTGCTTTTGACTCATGATGAGTGTCAACTTCCAACATCCTTTCAACTATTTTATAAATCAAACTCTGAGCTGTATGAATTACGGTAAAAATAACGCCATTAAGGGCCTTGATGATGAAGTAAGGCAAGGTATTCAAATTTGAAAGTTCATATTGAAAACCTTGATCCTCTAACTTAGCAAAAGACACTAAGTTGACAGTAAGATTTGAAACATAATAAATATCATATATAGATATATCTCCTCTGTCAGATTCTAGAGTGAGATTTTCAATCTCTTTGACATGACTGTATCTACCATTTGCTGTATGAACCTTCTCTTTCAAGATCATAAGTGAGTGCCAGACTTTGAACCTCTTTGAACCAGGTTAGTGCATGAGGCTCATGACTCACCTCTTACTGGCCATCCTGGGTGAGAGCAAATGACAGGAGTTCTAAGATATGAGTTCTACTGGTCAGACTATGTCACTGATGTGAGAAGAATGATCAAGAACTGTCATCTTTGCAGATCAAACATCACATGGAGAGATCAATATCAGGAACTGCTTAAGCCTCTTCTCATTCCTGAACACATGTGGCAGGAGCTTTCTATGAACTTTATTGTGAACTTATCAAGCTCTAAAGAATACACAAACATCATGATTATAACAGACAGACTGATCAAGGAGATTATATTAAAAGCAGTTAAGAAAACTGATGTGAAGACAGTGACTAGAGTGTTCCTTTACAACATCATCTCTTGATATGACACATCTAAGATGATAGTGTCAGATTGAGGGTCATCTTTCACAAACATGTTTTGAACTCAGATGTGTGAGAAATTAGACATTAAGAGATGACTCTTCACAGTCTATCACTCAGAGACTGATGAAGCTACAGAGTGAATGAATCAGACTCTGAAAATCTACCTACACAAGTACATTAGCTTTCAACAGAATGACTGGTGTGAATGACTCCCTCTAGCAGAGCTGATCATCAATAATAGAGATGATGTCTCAACAGGCATAAGCTCATTCTTTTTAACACATCTTTTTCACATCTCTTTCATTGATATAGCTGATGCACTTCTTATTGAAACACCACATAATTCCATTGAGTTTGCAGATGATTATATGAGGAAGATTCATGAAGTGTTGAAGTGAGCTCAAGTAAAAATGATGAATGCTCAGCAATCTCAAGAGAAATACATGAATAGACAAAGAGACTTAGCTTCAAGCTTTCAATCTAGAGATAAGGTCTGATTGAGCTTAGAGAACATGAGAACTAATCATCTGTGCAAGAAGCTGAACATGAAATACAATCAATATACTGTGCTAGAAAAGATAGAATTTTATGCTTACTGACTGAATGTCTCATCTGACATTCACAATGTCTTTAATATAAAGTTTCTACATGCTGCAGTGATAGATTCTCTATCTAGTCAGAGGCAAACTGACTGACAATCACTCACTATAGAGATCTCAGAAGGACCTGAGTTTGAGATTGAGGAAATTCAGAGTGAACAAATCTACTGAAGGAAAAAACAATATCTTGTTAAATGAGTAAGTTGAGCTGAGCCTATATGGAATGATGCAAGTCTCCTACAAGAAGTGAAGGTCTTGAACACTTGGAAGGCCTCTCAGCAGGCAAAATTAGGTGTAAAGAGGGCTTTAAATAGTTGTAAAGGCTTGCAACAAAGAGGGAGAAGAAGGATATTATAAGGAATTGAACCCCTAGATTTGCTCTGACTGACTGACTCAGCTTAGTCATCATTTGCTCTGGCTGACTGACTCAGCCTAGTCATCATTTGCATGTGCGCACGTGATCATGCTACGTGAGCTTGCTTAAGCTTGAGTTCTCATCTCATTTTTTTCTTCCCTTTCTCAAGCAATTCGTCCTTGTTATATAGTAGGACTAGCCTCTAGTTCTTAGAGCTTAACCCTTTACATAGAGAAGCTTATGGCAGAGATGGGAATCACATCAGCTTTTGCATTTGAACTAGGCTCTACTATGTCACTCTCTTCAAATCTCACAATTCTTTGATAAAAGATCACAGTCACCTTTTGCTGGGCCAGCCAGAGGTCATCTAGATACATATCATGACCATGTAAATCATTCACCACATAGAGAAAGGCTCATTCAGTTACATAACCACTTATATCAATTTGAATGCTAGTCACTATGCTTGTGGAGAGTTTCATAGAGTCTTCAAAGCCAATCATTTTAACAGGGAGAATTTCAATGCACAGGAGCTTATGCTTGTTAATGTAGGATTGAGAAATAAGATCATAGACATTACATTCACTGTCTATCATTGCTCTAGTCAAAAAGATATTATCTACTAGAGCATCAATAGTGAAGAGTTTGAATATCATCTTAGATTTAAATCTTCTTCATTACTTCTTCATAAGCTTTTTATTTTACTTCTTTTAATATTTTTTGATTGAAGCTATTCTTTTTCTGAATCCTCACTCATATCCACATTGTCATTGTTCAGTACCAGCTTGAGAATCATCTTAGCTATCATAAAGGTGACAGAGTGTCTGAGAGGTTTGAATGAGCAGCTTCTAATCATATGATCTCCAGCTCTGCATCTCAGGCATAGGCCTTGCTCTCTTCATTGATTAACCTCTGTCTGATTTATCAATTTGACATGGCAGGCACTTGGAGTCACAGCATCAGAAGAGAGATTCATCAAATCATCAGTGGAAGCTTGAGACCAGTTTCATTGATCAAGAACAGCATGATAAAGTAGAGAGTGTGAATTAGACATTGTATGATCTGAAGAAGATCTGTCCTTGTAATATTTAGATCACTGTCTTAAAGTCTTAAGCTCAGAGAGTTGGTGATCAACTTGTTAGGGAGCGAATGTGAGCTGCATAAGAAGAAAGACTCTCTGCGTTGCTAACTGCTATATAATGAAATACTAAGCTTGATGGGATGAAAGGGGGTGCTGGGGGCCTGCGTGGATTATAACCACCTGCATGGTCGTGTGGTCACGTGATATGGATTAGGCCTAATCGAGCGACCCGCATGGTCGCATGGTCACGTGATGTGGGTTAGGCCTAATCGGGCGCCGAGCTTAATCCGACGTCGAGTCTAACCGGGCACCGGCCTTCGGTCGGACGCTGAGCCTAACACAACTAATCTAAGCTCCTTGCAGTAATTCTTGTAGAGAAACAGTTCTTTTATGCTCATCATGTCTTCTCTTAGCTCCATGCTTAGAGCAGATTTCAAATACCTCTTTTTAATGTGATCATCTCATCTGTGATCATCAGCTTCCAGTAGTAGCTAATTAAATTTAGACAGAAAGTCAAAGAAAGCTCTTCTACTCTGTTGTAGATTGTTGAGCTTTTGCATAGCCTTTTTCTATCATGCAGAATCACTAAAGAGTATGCATATCTACTTCAGTAAGCTCTCTACTGTGAAGTTGATCTTGTTCTTATTATTCTCAACTCAGGGGTAAACTTAAGCTACTGCCATTTCTTCTAGTCTTGAGTACACATACCAAGTACATTTCTCATTATTACTTAAAGCTTTCCCATTGATCTTAAGTTTTGATTGAAGCTTTAGCTCTCACTGAGAGTAGTGCTTCAGATTAGAATCATTATACTTTTTGCAATTCAGTAGCTTGATTTTTGATCTTCTGACTGCAATGAGTGATTGCAGATTCAATTGAGAGAGGGTTAATGTTGAGATGTTCAAAGCTTGTCATAGATTAGCTATTTCAGCTTGCTGAGCTGCTATTAAATCTCTGTTCTCACACTGAACCTGTTTCTGCTATTGAAGAAAGGCTATTAATTGTTGTTCAAAGCTGCTAGAGGTGTTTCTGCTTATTGCTTTGTATTGATTCATTTGTGTATTTGTTGTACAAATCTGCTGCTTTATCTCATTCAGCTAGACATTTTCAATGTTGCTTGTTCATTTGTTAGCATGATTGCTAACCCAGTCTATTTATATACCAGTGCTATCACTGAACTTCATGATGCAGAATTTAAGACTCTCAATAGTCTATCATATGTCAGCATACTTACTGAGCTTCATGATACAGGATTAAGACTCTCAGTAATCTATCAATGAAAGGAGTGAAGTAATTTATAATATAGAGGATTAAGCTCTAAGAACTAAAGACTAGTCCTCCTATATAAAAAGGACAAATTGCTTGAGAAAGGGAAGAAAAGAATAAGATAAGAATACAAGCTTAAGCAAGCTCATGTAGCATGATCATGTGCGCACGTGCAAATGATGGCTAGGCTGAGTCAGCTAGCCAGAGCAAATCTAGGGGTTCAGCATCTTATAGTCAGTGAGGTTAACTTTATTCATCTTAAAATTTTCAAGAATTTCTTCAATGTAGTGAATCTGTGAGATTACTAAGTCATTATTTGATCTGTATTTGATCTTTATCTTAAGATAAAACTTGTCTTCTTCAATATCTTTTGTATTAAATTTCTTCTATATCTCACTTAATATTCAATCTAATTCTGTCTCTTTAAGGTCTGTAACTCTGCAATCATCAACATGCAATATTATATAGATCTTGCAGATAGAATAAAATAGAAATCTTTTATCATATTTTAAAATTCTGAATCTCAGTAATATGAGATGCTCTATCATCATAAAATATCAGGTTCTTGCAGCTTGCTTCATATCATACAAGCTCTGTTTAAGAAGACTCATCAGTTCTTCTTTTTTATGTTTAATATCTGTAGAAAAATGCATATAGATCATTTCATTCTATGATAGTACATTATTTAAAAATACTGATATATAGTTAATCAACTTTAATTTCTAATCTCTAGCAGTTAATATAGTAAATAGAAAGTGACTTATAGACCTTGAGATAACTGTAGCATAGAACTTGAAGTAGTGAATACTCTGCTACTGTAGAAATTCTTTAATTACTCAGTAGACTTTAAAATGAATTATCTTATCTCTATTATTCAACTTATAATTAAATATTTATTTGCTCATCAGTATATTCATCTCAAGTATCTTTATAATGATAATATATATTTTTTTATTCTTAAATATTTTGACTTTATTTCTTATTATCTCAAGTTAGTAATTTCAATCTCAGCTCTTCTTCACTTCTGTCAGATTATTTGAGTGATTCATAAATATGCTCAGGATAGAATCTGTATCACTGGCAAATATCTCAGATTCATTATCTTTGACTAGCTTTATCTCATCAAGCAGATAGATTAGATCAATAACATTCTTCAGATCATCATTAATCAATATCTTCAGAATCTCTGATTTATCTTTTGCTAGTTGTTTTAGCAGACAATGATATCAGTCATTCAGAGAGTTGACAATATCTAATTTCTTTAACAGTTTAATGTCTTCTCTTATTATCTCAATAGCTTCACTCACAGCATTTGCAGAAACAGATTTTGTGATAAGATCTTCATCAAAAATAATATTTTTAGTAATCTCTAATTTGCATTCCTTTGAGTCTCATATATAATATTGATGCAATTTTTGATAATTCATTAACCATTACTCTTTGTCATCTGTTCTATCTGCAAGCTTATTTGTCACTTTCAGATTCTTATTATAAATCTTGTATCCTTATCTGAAGATTCAATAAGCTGATAATTGAACCTCTGTTTAGACTTTAAAAGATATTAATGAACTGTCATCTTTGCAGTCAAAAATCTTTATTAATGTAGAAAATATATTTATCAACATTACAGCTACTTATATTGCTTCATTTCAAAGCTCTTTGACAAACTCACTATTAAATAGTAAACTTCTTATCTTATTCATCACTAATTGATTCACACATTCTGCAGAATTATTTGATTGAGATATATTTAAAGTTGTCACTTCATATACTATTCTCTTATTCTTGTAAAACATCTTGAGATCATCACTTTTAAACTCTTTATTATCATTTCAGTGCAGAGTTTTTACAGATTATTGAAACATTACCTCAATCATATCAATGAAGCTCATGAGCACTGATGTGATCTCTGCTTTTATGACAATCAGAATAATTCATTTAAAGCAAGTGACATCATCTATAATTCTCATTTAATATTTTGCATCTTCTTCAGTAAGTAGATTTTCTTCATCATATAGTGTTTTTTCTTCTTCTGCAAGATTCACAAAAAATCTTATTACTGATTTGATAGCTCTGCTCATTGAGACAAAGAACAGACAGATTATTTTTGCTAGTACATATATCTTGTAGAATGACAAGATTCTTTAATCTATTATTCACATTTCTAGTCTAGAATCTGCAGTCATTCTTGATATATTTACTGAGTTTAAATGACTTAGCTTTTAATATCACTGTGTCATTATATATTTTAAAGTTTTGATGTTTCTTTTAAGCAGCTTCATTAGAGAATTATCATTTGATTGCAAGATATATATAAGTTCAAAATCATCATTTGATATTGCAAAACAAATCAATCTCTTAATACTGATAATTTCTTCATCATATAAATATTCTTTTCATTTAAATATACTATAAAATTTATTATTTTATCAGAAGATATTATCAAGATTGAATAATTATTGCTGTACACTAATTGTTTGAAGGTATAATCTTTACACATAAGTTTTCTGAGACTTATTAAATTAATCTTCAGTTTGAGATGTATATTCTTTTTACATCTGCTACTGATATTGTAAATTCATCTACTATCTTCAATATAACATTCATTCTTTGAAACATAACCTCAACATTATTCTTCAGAGATATGATATGAACTTCTGATTCAGAGTCTAAAACTCAGATATTTTCTATCACTTCATCATTAAAATAAATTATCTCTTTTGCAGAAAATACTTACTTTACAATATTATGAACTGAAACAGTGCTATCTTTATTCTTATTTTTATATTTATTCTTTTCTTTATAGTCTGTAAAATATTTTTTTGAATATTTTATTTAATAGTCAGTCATAAGATGCTCTGTCTTCTGATAGTAATAATATATCTTTTTCATATTATTACTATTCTGCTTAAACTTCTTATCTTTATCTTTGTCTTTAATTCTTAAATTTTTATTCTTACTCTTATTTTTTTTTTATGAATCTTAAGTATTATTTGCAGAATATCTTATATTTATTAAAATAATATTCTGTTCAGCAGCTGATAGACACAATAAAATATCTCAACACAGTTTCATGAAATCTGTCTCAATATTGCAGATGTTAGCATCTTTTTCAGTATGATTCATTCTATCTCTGATGAATGATATTCATTCAGCACTGACATCAATTAACAAATAGTCAAAGAGAATAAAATCTTTAATTTTATATTTCAAATAAGTATATTTAGTCTGAATAATGATCAGATATTCTATAAAAGCTCTTTTTAAATCTTTTGTCTTAGCTGTCAAGCTAATTAGTTTCTCAAAAAAATAGATATGATAAACTGCAAATCTCTCTGAGAATTTCTCTTCTATAATTATTTATAAAATATATGCTGACAACTAATGATTTAAGAGTATTGTAAAATGAGATTTTGCTTATGAGAAGATTGAAGACAATATATGATTATAGAGCTATATATTTTTTTCAGTTCAAAAATATTGCATATTCATACTAATATCATTCTTCAGAGCAGATTGCTTTTCATTAAAAATATTATTGATTTCAAATTGCTTAGTGATCAGTATCATCTCTTTTCTTTATATTAAATAGTTTGTAAAATTAGTTAGAATGATAAATTTCTTGATGTACTTTATTTAATTTTTAAATTTAGCTAAGATCTTCATTACAACAGTAGTTTTCTCTTTTTTCTGTAGATAATTTGCAAGATTTTTGTTCATTTCATTGCTGCTAGCATTGATAATAAATATTTTTCTACTAGCTCTCATTATTTCAACTTCTTGCTGAAGTTTTGCAATCTCTAATCTCATCAGAGTTTCTTTACTAACTTCTGATATCTAATCACTAGAGTCAATTGTATTCTCTAACATTTCATCAATCAGATTTTTATATGTATTATTAGACTTATCTGATTTCTTCAGAATCATCTTGTCTATTTTAAATACTTCAAAAACACTTCAACAGACTGTAATAAATGTAGATAGTGAATCTGCAGACTCTGAAGTTCTATTTTCTAAGATTCTATTCTTAGATTCTTAATTTTATCTTCTTTTTGATATATATTTTTCTATCAAATCTAGCATTTCACCTGAATGTAAATTGATTATTGATGTCATTCAATTGTTATTTATATTTTTTCTCACTTTATTTTTAGCTGTTTATTCACAGCTTCTTCTCACATTGTTCACAGTAAAAGACCTCTAATTCAAGGGTCTCATAACCTCTTAGAGGACCATTTTTAACCTTGTTGTATTGTGGGACTCTAAGCGAGCTAGCTACAACTAATAAATATATAGATGCACGTGACCTCGGGTAGCCGGGGAATCTCTCCAACAAGGGAAAAGGGGGTGCCGGGGTCTGCCCCAATTACAACCAATCCATGTGGTCACGTGATCAGATCACAAACAATCTGTAGCCGCACCACCTCACGTGATGTACGCGTATATCAGTTAGCTGGCCAGTCCTCCCACCAATGGAAGACCAACCATCCCACACAATCTACTGGATTACGTGATGGTATTACGTGATAGGAATAAACCTAATCTTGGCGCCGGCGCGCTGAGCCTAACAGAATCTGATTAATAGAACTAAGCAATAAATCTATATAAATTATATGAAAAATTCTAATTTGATTATTTGATTTTATAATTTAACTAAGTTTTTTTTTAAAAAAACTATTTATTTAGCATTCTTATTTACTCATTAATTGATTATATTATAATAATTAATTTATTATAATAAAATACATATTTATAAATATAAAAAATTGTATTTTAAAACTAAAATAAATTATCAAGTTTTTTCATGAATGCAATCAACTTAGTACAAGGTTCAAAACTTCTCAGAAGGCATTAAAATTGAAATTTTTAATCATTTCACCAGCCAGGCCATAATCTAACAACAAATATCAAGTTCATGCATCCTCTGATATTGGGATGGTTTGCTAGCTTACAACCATAGATGCATGGCTGTCTGGATCACGTGAATCGGTCTCCAGACCCTTTATTACTTAATCCACTAATATAGTTATTCTCCCTCTTTTTTCATTCTGATACTAAACAGCAATTCTTCACCAGGCAAAAAACACTCCAGATGCTCAATTCTGGCTGGAATCACTTACCGGAGACCCAATTAATCACAATTCCAAACACGCTCTTTAATCTTTAAGTCGTTCAGTAGTACACACACTCAAAATGGTCGCCCGTCCCCGCCGCAATCCAGACAACCCAGTGGTCTTCTTCGATATCACTCTTGGAGGTATGTACATATATTATTGCATCCATTCATTCCGTTAGTCAATGGTTGTCCTTGTTGCGTAATACTTGGGAGATATAGGAGGAGATTATTATTGAGACACAAGAAAGATCTTAAGGTGTTTAGAACACCAAAATGTGTTTGTTCTGTGCAAATATGCATTCTCACTCGCTGTATCCAGAGTTACCCATCTGGAAATTGCTGAAACTGCTGAACTCGTATACACTATATTTATACCTCATTCCAGTCAACCTCTCACGCGTCATAATACCCATCACTCACGAGCTCTTTGTTTAGCTTTCTTTCTCCTTGATGCTGGAGTTTCATATGTCCATGTCTATCAACAACCTCCAGGCAATGCTAACCCTTTCCCATAGGACAAGAGCTAGGGAGGATCAAGATGGAGCTCTTCGCAGATGTCACCCCCAAGACTGCCGAGAACTTCCGCCAGTTCTGCACTGGCGAGGCCAAAAATGCCCGTGGTAAACCTCAGGGCTACAAAGGGTCCAAGTTCCACCGTGTGGTATGAAAATTTTTCTGTTTCCTTGATGACCTTTCCATTCTTAGTTGTCCGTGCCTATCGTGTCTACTTTACGTCTTTGTTTGTCTTTATTTTAGCTTGTCATTTCCCTTTTCCACCATTGATTGGGAGGATTTGATGTACAACTCAATTACGTCATCAGCGTCTGGCACCACATAATTGAATGTGTATAGTCATTGCGTGTTTGCTTCTTACCAAAATAACCCTTTATGTCTAACCAATAGTTTCTACAGATCAAAGAATTTATGATTCAAGGTGGTGACTTCATCAATGGTGATGGAACTGGTAGCGCGAGCATCTACGGCTTCGGCAAGTTCGCTGATGAAAACTTCAAGATCCCACATGACGGCCCAGGCCTTTTGAGTATGGCTGTAAGTGTCTTATCCTTTCACACCTTCCCCTATTCCCACTCTCATTCATGCAATGCGGCGCACAACAGTATCCTGCGTCTCCATCTCCAGCCGACTAATTTCATTTTAATTTCCGTCCATAGAACTCTGGCCCCAATACCAATGGCTGTCAGTTCTTCATCACAACCACTGCTACACCATTCCTCAACAACAAGCACGTGGTTTTCGGCCAGGTGATTGAGGACATGAACGATGTCGTGCGTCGGATTGAGAACACCAACACCAAGAGAGACAAGCCGAGCCAGGATGTCGTTATTGCACAGTGTGGCCAGATCTGAGAGTTGATCAGTGTAATCTAAGCTTGAAAGCGGAAGAAAGAAGGAATGATCCGATGAAGTGAAAGGGAGGGTGGAGAAAATGCAAAATTTGCTATTGAGACATGGACTTATGAATAATTAATATGATTCATGTCTCAGTTCGATGATGTATTTGTACTTCGAGGGGACGCTAGCTACTTTTGCTACGTGCACAAATAGTGATGGAGGTCGGAGAGAGAGTTTGCTTGACAAAATAAGAACCTTTCATGTTTCAATCAGATTCATCAGGTTGAGATGGCCTGGTGCCTCTCCAAAGACATTCCCGAGTGGATTGTGGTGCTTTACGAATGTGAAATGAAACAAACTCAACAAGCATCAGTTGATATCTTGATTTTCCCCCTCTCCCCTCTAAAGATCCTCCATGAAAATTAAAATATAATGGCTAAGTAGGTATTTATATCGCAAAAAAGTATTACACAATATGAAGCTATTTCAGTAAAACAAAGAAAACAATGATACTTAATTCTAATCCGTAGTTGTCGTGCCTCAACGCTCAGCCAGCAAGTCAGAGCTTAAACTTCTCCAGGTACTCTGTAGCAGCCTTTATAGCCTCATCAAGCTTGTCAGCGTCCGTCCCATTTCCAATGGAGATGGGCGCCTTGCCTCCTGCACGTCCGCCAACAACGTTGGCCACGGAATTGGCCCAATCGTTCGGAGATGCGCCTTGTTGGCTTAGGTTCTGTAACATTTGAAGTCATTCTGTTAGCATAAGCCGAGTATGCGATAGAACATAAACAGACAAGGACCTCTAAATAACGTACCTCTGCAACATGACATCCATGTACAATCTTCCCAGCCTCCTTATCCGCCGCAAACACGTAAAGCGACTTATCCTGCATCTTTGTCTTGACAAAATTCAACGAATCGCTAACTGCCTTGGCATTCGCCGAGATGGGCAACTGCAGCACAAGATGGGGTGCATCCTTATTCTCAGGGGCCTGGAAATACCCCATAATCGCATCGAGTGCCTTCTTCGATTCTAGTTTCTGCGCCGCCTTCTGGCCCTCCAACACCTTCTTGTGGATCTGCGTGAACTGCTCGCGGAACTGCGCCTTCTCAACGGCGGATATCGTCAGCTGATTCAGATCCACCTGTAGTAACTTGGCCTCCATCTCCTTCTTAGGGCCCAGCTCCATCTTCTCGAAACGCTTCAGACGCTCGCCGAATTCCTTGGCGATCCGCTGTACCTCGTGTGCTTCTTCGCCCGTCACGGCAATAATGCGTCTGATGCCCTTGGCAATCCCGCTCTCTTCGAGAATGACAAGATCTTTGATATCTCCCGTCTTCTGCACATGTGTGCCGCCGCAGAATTCGATGCTGATTTCCTTCCAGCGGGGGTCGTGGACATCTTTGAGGATCTCTTCGAGCTCGACACCGACGGAGACGACACGGACGGGATCTGGATATGTTTCACCGAAGACGGCGCGCACACCTGTGATTTCACGTGCGATAGAGAGGGGGACATCTTTACCGTATACGGCGCAGTTTTGGCGGATGTAGTCAGTGGATATCCTTTCAATTTCCTCGAGGTCTGAGTCTGAGACGGCGGATTTGTGGGAGAAGTCGAAACGAAGCTTTTCAGCGGCGACGAGGGAACCCTTTTGTTCCACACCGTCGCCTAGGACTTTGCGGAGGGCAAAATTGAGGATATGAGTTCCCGTATGGTTGTTTCTGATAGGCCATCTTCGGAGCTCGTCATATTCTGCGATCACAGAGTCGTTTACGTTGAAGGAACCATACTTCATGAAGCCAGTGTGAAGTACGTATCCTCCATATACTTGAACGTCCTCAACAGTAAGTTCTGCCTTGCCGTCGATGATGATCTTTCCAGTATCATATTCCTGGCCACCCTGTTCTGCGTAGAAGTTGGTGCGGTCAAGGATAATACCGAATTGTTCGCCCTCTGGGATATCCTTTGAGGAATTAACAAACTTCTTGTTATGGTAGATGGCTTTGATCTGGGAGGTGATGTTGCCTCTGCCAAACTTCGCACTGTCGTCCGTCTTGGGAACGTCATCCATGGTCTCAAGGAGGCCGAGGTCATGGACAGTAAGTTTGACAACATCCTTTGTTAGTTTTCCCTGACCCTTGCTTGCCTCCTTAGCCCTTAGCCGGGCTTCTTCGAATTCACCGTTATCAATCTTCAAACCTCGCTCTTCAGCCATGAGCTGGGTCAGATCCACAGGGAAACCAAACGTATCGTAGAGTCTCCACACATCTGCCCCATGTAATCTGTCCAGGCCTTTTTGTTTAGCCTGGAGGGCATATTCTTCAAAGAGGCGCTCTCCACGGTCGAGTGTCTTCGCGAAAGAAATTTCCTCCTCATCCAGAATTTCCATCACGTCCGTTGCCTTCCGTTTGATTTCAGGGAACATATCACCCATCTGCTCAACCAGTGTAGGTACGATTTGCGAGAAGAACCCGCCGATTTCAACGTTCAGATACTTGCGCGCATACCGAGCACCTCTACGGAGAACTCGTCGTACCACATAGCCTCGACCCTCGTTGTTTGGCACAGCCCCATCGGATATCGCAAAGGTTAATGTCCTAATATGGTCAGCAACAACGCGGTAAGCAGTATCGACTCCGTCAACGTCCTCTTCGTGGAATTTTCCAGTATATGGACGGGAGCCTGTAATCTCGCGGATCTTCTCGAACAGGGGGGTGAAGACATCCGTGTCGTAGTTTGACGATTTGTTCTGGAGAATCGAAACAAGTCGTTCGTAGCCCATTCCAGTATCGATGTGCTTGTTGGGTAAAGATCGTAGCGACTTGTCCTGTTCGCGATTGTATTGGATGAAAACGTTATTCCAGATTTCCAGCACATTGGGGTCATCTTGGTTCACGAGGTGGGAGGCATTGCGGCCTCCAATCCTATCGTAATGGATTTCACTGCAGGGTCCGCATGGCCCTTGTTCTCCCATCTCCCAGAAATTATCTTTCATGTTTCCTGAAAGGAGGTGATCCTCTGCAACGCCGACGGACAACCATAGATCCCTGGCTTCCAAATCTGGTTCAATGCCTGCATCTGGATTCCCCTCGAAGTAAGTCACGTATAGCCGGTCAGGGTCGAGGCCGTAGACTTTGGTGAGAAGGTCCCATGAGTAACGAATAGCTTCTTTCTTAAAGTAGTCCCCGAAACTCCAGTTTCCCAGCATTTCAAAGAAAGTCTATCGATTGAGTAAAGAACATATCAGTACCGTCGCACGAAATAGAATCTTGTCTGTTATTAGAGCCCAAACTCACATGGTGATAGCTATCTTTCCCAACATCGTCGAGGTCCTAGAGGAATCACGTCAGTGCTAATCACTTGTGACGTTGCATGTTACAGCGCAAGAACATACATTATGTTTTCCACCGGCACGTATACACTATTCTATATGTTAGCCATCTGCATATTTATCAAGACAGAAGTGTACAAAGGAACGCCATCCACCTTCTGCGTGTTATGCGCACGTTTCAGCTGCGCAAAGTCTGAATTCGGTTCAACGGTGCCTAGGAAGATGGCCTTGTACTGGTTCATTCCCGCATTTGCGAATAGTAAAGTAGGGTCTGAGAGGGGCACGACAGAAGAAGAGGGCACTAGATGCGACCAACTAGTTAGTAAAGACTTGTTTAATTATACGTAGTCATAAAAAAAATAGTTAGATTTGAGGTATGACTCTTCTTACCAAAGGTATGGCCGTTATCTTTGAAAAAATCCAAAAACGCATTTCGCACTCGCAAAGCAGGCCATTCTGGCTGCTCTACCCTTTGCGTCGAAGTCATATTGGGAGCCGCCTGAGATCGTGGGAGAGTGCTGTTGTGGCGGCGGAAGAAGAGGGGCGTAGTTGAAAGGGTGTTGGTGATGGCGGGGGAGAAAAGGTGCCAGGCGAAGAAACGTCTCGAAGGCGGCAAAGGCACAGGAACAGAACCACCAACATTAACACCCACCACCTCCACCAAATTGCAGTAGACAGAGCGAGAACAGTAGCGAGTCAAACTCAATCCCTGGTGCAGCACCACACCACTCACTCTCTCACCCCCTACTCCCATCCAAACGGATCAAAACGCAAGGAACAAGGCAGTTAACGAGTGGCGAAAACGGGACAGCTATGCCGGTTCCTCACAGCGTTGTCTAGTTCTCAGACACGCGACTCCTCCCTCACGAGTTACGGGATCTGCGAAAAGAAAGATTCTGCTGTTTAGAATACGGGCGTTGGATGGCACCGGTGAGTGGGGTGTCTTTGGCCTCGGAGGTCCGTGGCAAAAAAAGACACGCTGCCGAAGAGCTTGAGGGCGAGCAACGCCTTGCGAAAAAGTTTGGATTGCTGCATATTGGTCGTATTGGTATGTTTACTCGCCAACTATCGATGTTTGTACCAGCTCTGATTATTTATTTTATCGGCTTGACTTTAGAATAAAATCAATTCACTAACAAAGTCGTTGTTTTTTATTTTTCTGTCTTCTCCTGCAGGCCAGTCTTATCTGCCATCGATACTGGATGATGCTTGCACTATCAAGGAGACGCCAACCTCAGGCTTTGGGGCCGAACAACCCAAGCTCCCTGCCGCTGTTGCTGCTGCTGCTACGAACGAATCAATGCAGATAGACGAGACAAAAGATAGAATCTACATCCACGATCTAGAGAGCGAATTTGCAAAGATCGAAGCTGAGGAAAATAATGTCGCAATCCTTCCAGAGATCGAGAAGAAATTGATGTCCGTGCCCAAGTCGTTATTAAGCACCAAGCCACCCGCCAGAAATGAACTGGTCTTGTACCGGCTGCCGTCCTCGCTGAGTGTCCCAGAGCCCCAGGATAGTGTGCGCAAAGCGATCATTGAGGCTAGGGAGCGTGCGCGAGAGAAGGCGATCGCTGATCAGAGGGAGAAAGAGAAAGTGGAGGGGGAGGGGGAGGAGAAAATCATTACGCAACATTTTCTGAGTCATGAAATGAACGGTTCGTTGATGGATTTGCTGCCACCATCATCGTCTGCATTGCTTCCTTCGCCTGAGTCGCTTGATCTGAATTCACAGGATGATCCTGATGCGATGGATATCGATAGTGCTTGACGGCTGTTTTTACACTTGTTCTTCAGGTTTTCGAAAATAACGGAGTGGATGCTTCTCCGAGCGTTCTTTACTCAAGCTGATATGACTGCTATCCATTTCTTATTATTTTTACAAGTCAGCACGAACAGCTCCAGGAGGTCGGCTCGGAATTAACGACTGGACTGAAGCTGCGGTGTGAATACTGCAGATGGCTAGGAATATTGGGCAGCTCGAGGCTATCGCAGGAAAAAAGTTCATGAAGCCTTGCTGATTCTTGGCTGCTCTGCTTGGTCCCAAAGAAGGAGTTTTCGAAATTTCGAAGGGGTGAGTGATGGAGTGGAGCCTCGGTGAAGTAGACTGGTCTAAACCCTACGTCTGGCTTCCTTTAGGGGAAATTTGGTCTTGGGGTGCTATTCTTCTTGTTCTTTTGGATTTGGGGTGTTTATTGTTATTTATGCTCACATATATATATGGGGACCTATTGTGACCGTGGCTAGGTGGGAGTCAACTATCATTATTATAGTAATCCGGGCTCTATATGGACTCAAATGAAGTCGACTGTTAGTACGATATGATAGCATTTTCAAATACAGAAAACAAACTAGGAGAAATATGGAAATAAAGACCGATTAATTCAATTAACCCACTAGATGCACAGGCGTGGAAATGCGGACGCCTATACTCTCTAAGGAGAGGGGTATATCAAAGAAGTGAAAATAAGGAGCCTATTTATATTCGCATAGAGAGCAGAAATCACTCAACAACTCTCACAATTTCTCTCTCTAAGATGACCCAAATACCCTTCTCGCAAGGTTTCTCATAAGAACTGTTCCACCGCCGCCCTCCATATCCCCAATGGTCAGTATTTACTTTGCGTTATCTCCATACTCATTCCCGTTTCCATCCAAAATAGAGTTCTGCGAGCACAAACTCGCATGTGTGAATCCCACGCATCGATGAGAGGACCACGTTCATCCCTAATATAATATCATGGCTCAGCCTAGCCCAGCCCTATTTCTTGCAGTCAGCCAAGCATCATCGGCATATGGCCATTTGAAAAAGATATATTCTCGGGATGATTTTCTCGTCTCAATTGCGCTTCAAGCCCATCAGCATCTTGTCAAATCAAAGAGACACTAAGTACAGCCTTATCGATCAACAAGATGGTGAATTCTGTAATTCATAGGCTCGGAGATAGCCAGGTCAAAACACCGGTGATATCTTATAGTAGCAAAGAAGAACATTAGGATATAAACCAACATTGATTTTACACATTGGTATGTACATGTACATGTATAGCAAACAGTGCCCGTCCCTCGGTTTCAGGGCCTCGAGCAAGCCAAAATGTCGCAGCTCACCATTGATCATCACCAAGCCATATGTATCCGAATAACCAGTAAGAGTAACGTATCAAACACGAGTTAATGTTTGAAACAAGGTTATTTCCGCGCCGGCGCTAAGCCGTTTACGCATCGGGGAGGGGCAATAATATTCCGGACACATATCTTCGGCTCATGATCAAGACCCACAAGTCTATATAGTTATACGGAGGATAACGATCAGGGATATTATCTGCAGACATTGTACAGTAATTTGAATTCTTAACAGTGAGCCCATTCCATACTTTACTAAACCTCGAGTACCCCTAACCTATCAAATAGAACCAAATCATGGCCCCAGCAGGCTCCCAGAGGCCTTTTTCACCAGGGGAAAAGCGCAAGCGGGATGAGGATAGCGACATAAATGATAGGCCCCAACACGTTGTCAAGGCCCTTTCAAATGACACAGGTGACCGGAATAAAAAGCAAAGGGTTATCGGGCCAACCATGCCACCAAATATAGTAGAAGACAAGAGTACCAGCTGCAGCGACAACGAGAGCGACGACAATTACGGACCCCCCCTTCCTCCAACTCATACGGATACAACTCAACAGACATACAAGGAGGAAATCCAGTTGAATTCAACGTCTGAAGAATCACAACCCACCCGACGAGATGACTGGATGCTTCATCCGCCGGAGCATGGCGACTGGTCTTCACGTGTTGATCCAACGAAGATACGCAATCGGAAATTCAACATGGGTAGAAGTGCAACCGCTAAACCTTCGCTCAGTGGAGTTGCCGGCACTTGGACTGAAACGGCAGACGAGAAGAGGAAGCGGCTAGAGGCTGAGGTCATGGGAATCAAAGCCCCAGCATCTTCCAATGTTACAGGGCGCTCAGGGGAAGCATCTGAATACGACGCTGCGATGTTGAAGCGTGTACAGGAATATAATGTACGTTTATCATCTCGTGCGACATGAAGTGTACGGATATAGCTAACAGCTTCTTATAGGAAAAGAAGAGAGGGAAAACGCTCTATGCGCAGCATCAATCTCGGCCTTCAAAGGAGGAGGAGGATGATCCTAGCGCTCGCCCATTCGATAAAGATAAAGATATCCGGGGTCCAACAAGGATCAACCACGCTCAAAGGCGAGAGTTGCTCAACCGCTCCTCCGACTTTAATACCCGATTTTCTGGGGGGAAATTCCTGTGACATTCTTGATTGGTAACTCTGATTCTCATTCTTTACTCCTGATGGCGCCCATGGCTGGGCCGTATGTAATGTATGAGCGGCCAATTAGCTGAGCCTTAAGATCTGTGGCACAAGCGAGAAGTGAAGTAGCCGCCGTGTTGGATTTGGACCGGAAAAGCCGATTTTTGTTGGACCAGACACGAAGTTATTTGTTCGGCTAGGTTGTACCACGTGGCGAGACAGCACGCCCATGTGGCACGAGGTCATCAATGATATCCACGGATGAGGATATATGCGTGGTGCGCCAGCTGTTGTTCTGGTAAATGCATTACTTCTTCATTGACGTTGCTTTATTCGATGGCAAAACAAAACTTAACCCTTCACTAACAGCATCGTCACGACTGGTGGTGTCGGCGTATACATGACAGGCATGATGGAGAAAACGTTAGGGGTGCACTGGACATCTTCGGCTCCAGGCAAGACGGACCATGTGGTTTCTTGGTCGAATCGAACAGTCTAAAGTATCGATACTACGGCCTCTAAACATCTGTACTTCCTTTTTATACGACATGTGTGTCATCTCCAATCTTGTTACACAATGTTTTACTCCAGCCATCTACCCATCGAGTCGCCCCCTTGAGTGAGATACAGCCCACATATGGGGTGCAATAAGCTATTTTTCGGTTTTCTTGGCAAATGTCTGCGTTTACTTGGACATTTGATACCGACTATGACCACGGTTACTTGGCTATCGATAGAATTTGCGATAGTAGTGGTTTCAGAAGGGCAGAGTGTAGAATCTCATTGGCTCAGTAATTTATGATCTCTCTCTTGTGTCTCCTTCAGTTTTTTGCGGCTATACAAGTTGCCCCTTTTCTCACCCCCATGTTCATGTATGTCCATGCATGTCTTTCTACTGATAATTTACGTACAACATCCAATTTGGTGGTGTGTTTCTGTGCAAACATTTCCGAAATTAGCCCTAACAAAGGGGGAAAAAAAAAGGGGAGTGGGAGTTTTGACGAGATTTTTGGTGGATATTCTTTTGCACGAAGGTGATTCCACTTCTGACAAGTGGTCTCAACGAGTCATCCACAAAAGCCATACGTATCTACTCTACTGTACATACTTTGAAAGGACAGATATTGTTGTCACTGTTCTACTGACTAATTCTTTCTAACAGAGACACTCCATAAAGATCAATATGTGTCCCATACAGGCGAGAAAACCTCTGTTCCCCTGTTGCCAGGCAAATTCTCGAACAATCCGTTTACCAGTCCCGTATACTCCATTTGCCCCATCACCGACAATATGGAAGGAATTTTCATGCCAGTCTCCGCCTGGAGACAAAACTCAGCAAAGACTATTCATACTTAACTCAAATATGTGGAGAAAATTCAACATTATATGGTTACTATCAAGTAGGCTCTGCAACCAGGTAAACCGTTCACAACAAGACGTATGTAATTTAGTTGATAGCCGTCTGACGCATACCAGGAATGACAGCTTCAACAATTCTTCATGGTGTGATATATTTACCGTTGAGCGTTTCTCTGATAAAATATAACTACTAGTCTTTCTACAATACCGTTATTCGTGCCATTTCATAGGGGTGATTACCAGAATGACCAAGTTTCTTCTATCCTCTGTAACCGTTTTATATTGGGGATGTGCCTGTTTGTCACAATGTGGGTGCTTTTCTTATGGCCTTCAAATATTTTTAGACTATATTTATAGACGGTCAGGCAACCACGAATGTAACGCCATCATCTATTATTCTCGGAAAAGACCTATTCCAAAAGGACCGTCGTTTATTAGAATGTAAGGACACGGGGTTGGTGTATGTTCACAGCTGGTCATCCTTCTGAAGGTACTCCTAACTCAGGCACCAGAATTCTTGTTGGATGGGGCAGGCATTCCATTTTGACAATTGGGGAGTGTGCGCTGGCCTTCTG
>NW_015440949.1:1415400-1572780 GCF_000150705.2 Paracoccidioides lutzii | reverse complement strand
TGATATTACTATCTAGTTAAACAGTGGTCCTGGCTACCGTTCACTGAAAGGGCTTCTTCCCAAAAAAAGAGGGGGGGAGGAGGCCATTCATTCATCAACAGGGAACTTTGCTCCGTGCGAAATACGTGGAGCTAGACCAATCTTATGAATATGATTTGGAGTGAACAGTAAGCGCTGACTACTCTCATTTGATTGGATATGTGACTGCTCTCCCATTCCTTGTACATATTTAAGACCCTCAATAGGCTTGTTGGGACCAGTTTCACTCAGGGAACTCCAAACATCACAAATCAGGAAGAGATGATTCAACCTAATTCAGTGCAACATGAGTGGTAAATGGTAAATAAGTCCTTCCTTTAAACATAAGCAGCTGGACATCCTCCCAGCTTTTGAACTGTGTGTCACCTTGATGTTTCTGGATTAACAAAGCCCCTGCAACAAATAGTTTGATAGGTGAAAGGAGATGCTTGCTACAGTTAAGGGTGTCCTCTACTCAAATCATGCTACATTGACATCAAATACTATCATTTCGTAATGCCAATAGACATATCTTCAACATTACACATATCCCATTAGATAAAGAATAAAGTGAAGAAGAATGTGCTATCCTCTCATGTCACAGAGAGCAAAAATGGGAAATGAGAATTACAAGGTACCCTATCAAGCCTAGTTAAAATATGAACAAAGACTCCAATTGCGACACCCATCATTCAATGCCATCGCGATCAAAAAAGGCGAAAGTCCATTGTCAAATTTTTCACCATCCCAGCACTCATGTTTAAGAATTTTTGCGCCTTAATCCACAAAACGTGTATGCTTTGCCCGTGGCGGTTCGTCCAAATCGTCGTATCACCGACTTGATCTTCTACCTCTAATTTCCACCATTTGCGGGACCTCGTACTCATCATGTCGAGAATTGAAGTCCCGGACCGGTCTATGCCTTGAATAACTGCTTCTTCTGGATGAACTACGTTCACGACGCGTGTAACATTCCGGACTGCGGTTTGGATTATCACGTTGAGCATCGCGGGCATAAGAATATGAAGAATATTTAGATTCCCCTGAAATATTAGTTAGAATACATTATAAATATGGAAATTATTGATAAACTCACTCCCAGGGATCCGCTCACGCTCCCCTGTTGAGTACGTCCGATTATCGTGCACATATTGAGTATTACAGGGAGGATGCTGAGAACAGCCCGGCTGCATGGGAGGAACATGATCCCGTCTCCGACATTCGTCATTTGCATTGGAACCTTTAATATGGCCTTGTGGCTCTACCCCGACACTGACGCTGGATTCGTAAGCCCTTCGATTGTCATAGTAATAAGTTCGTGGAGAGCTTTCCCGAGTAGTGGCATTGGTACCCTGGAAGATGGGTATCGCCGCACAATTACCAAAACAATGGGAATGGACATACTGATCGGGCTGGGATATGTTGCCACAAGAATGATATATAGGACCACCTGTCGGATAGCGCTGAACAGATGTACTATAAGTTGTGCATCAGCTAATATACACGTATTTGGGTTAGTGGAGAAGTAATTCCTACTCACAACTGGTCGTTCATATTAGCATATAGGGTCTGCGGTATCTGAGCATCGGAAGACCTCTGATACTGACAGCTTTGAGGAGGATGCAGTATAGTGTAACCTGGTGTATTGGCATTCCCAGCTACATACATGTTCCCCTGGGTAGTAGGTGGTTGATGCCTACGCACAACTCCACTGGTTCGATGATTTGAAAGATTCACGGTACACCGGTTCGGATCATAAACTCCAGATCCTGAAGGCTGAACCGTGTATAAGGGAGCTCTGTCACTCTCATTATCACTAGTATAGCATTTACCTTTCGTACTCTTCTTTGTAGCAAGACTTCTTCTCCCCTTGTGGGTGTTTTTGTGTTTGGAACTCTTCTTTTTTCTTATCGGGATATCGCTTTCGCTACTGCTATCACAACTGCTGTCTTCACTGGTGGCATAAAAGCTATCGCACTTCCTGCACCTCCTGCAAACGCTTGTGGAGCAGGTAGGCTGAGCTGAAGTCGTTGGGTGCGGAAGTTTTATGTAAGGCAAATATGGATATGCCGGAAGAATTACATACACTGTTTCATTTTTGTCAGATTTCGTAAGCTCCTCCACAGCCTGATAAGCGTACGGAGGAAAGGGCGCCACTTGGGTCATGTCATTCGGGAAAGGAGTCTGTGTGACAGGAAGCGGTTGTGGAAGCTTTTGCGGAAAGTGTTGCGGATACGGCTGTTGTTGGAGCTGCTCGTACGGGATGACTGGCACCTGCTGAGGTTCTGGGGAACTCGCAGCCCCAAATCTATTGTGGTCCGGTACGAGATATGGGAGGTAATTCAATGGAGAAGAATGTGGGTTAAATAGGGCATCTGCTAACAGAGCACCAGGAGTCTTGATTCTTTTTGATCGACGGATGAACGCAGGTTTCCCTGAGGGCAACCGTTGCAGGTATATACTCCCTGGTTCCATATGAGATAATGAGGAGATGCTAGATATGTGAAGAACCTAACAGTTAGGCGCATTTCAGTTCTTTCAGCATGCTCGCAGCCAAACGGAAGTTACAAGGCACAGACCTTGTCGTGATACTCCCACTTGAGTTCTCACTTGAATCTGCTTGAGAAGCCATAGTGGGCCACCTGGATTATCCCGAGGGTCTTCGGTGTAGCCGTATGAGGGCTTCGGCGGGCAACGAACGAATGAGTCTTGGGGTTTAGAGCAGAGGAAGATTGGAAATAAGAATATCGTATAGTAATGCGTCACCAACAGATGCCAACCGGCAGAGCTCCTGCCGAATAATACACAGACAATTGCAACTTCCACGGATTCTTCAGTGGGATAAACGCCACACGCGGAGAAAGAGTTGAACTGCGCTGGGAACTCCTGGAAAGATGTCTGCGCAACATACGTTGGAACCAGATGTAACCTTGGAACAGCAACGCCAGCAGAAGGGCTGAGGGGAGATAAAGCATTTTGAAGTGTAAATCCCCATGCCATTCATAGTTATAAGCACCTGGAGGACGAATGTGTCTATGCATTGAAGCTGGATGACACAAAGAGGCAACATAGGCACAAACTTGTAGCAGCCTGAAACGGGAAATTCTCCAACAGAATCATCAACAAAGAAGAAATGGGAGAAAAAGGGTGGGTTTCTATGGAATACAACAATAAACAGCAAAGAGATAAACCAGAACTGCTACAAAACATTCTCTTTCATCTCGTAGAGCTGAGGAATCCCTGAAGTTCTTCAGGGTTTTGTTGCTTTTGAAACCAAACAGCATTCATTGTTTTTGTCTGGAATGAAGACGGACGCCTGCATATCTCAGCCTCGAGAGGAAAGTAACCAGCACCCAGCACAAGCCCAAATCATTCTTTGGTCAGAACTTCTTTATAACATGAAATCGCTTAGCCAGGCAGGTCGGGCAGACAAAGGCCACTGTGACCTTCAAAAACTTGTCGATTGCTATGCTTGGCGTTGAAGGTGTTGGGTGTGGGGTTTTCATTCTTGGTTGTTTTGGAGGGATGACCAAGAACCAACCAACTTTATTAAAGATAGGACAAAATTAGCTGCCGAAGAGGAGAGAAAGTTGACTGGAAGAAATGCGAAACTGAAAATAAGAGAACACAAAAAGCATGAAAATGAAGATAATGAACTTTTGATGATGCACAGACCTGGTTTATTAAATTTCCTATCATGCCTGGAAGAATAAACAGAAAATGATATAGCTATATCAACTCGGATTTGCTGAATTTGCGGCATAAATAAAACTATTGTGGTTAACTATCACTAGTAAGGATTATCCGGATTGCTCGATCATTTGCCAGGCAAGCCTGTCTCCACACCCGTACCTAATCCCCAATCGCGTTCTGCAGGCTGCAGATATGATAATACTTAGAGGTTAGCTTCTTGCCAGCTTCTAGGCCAGACACCACACATTACATCTCAAACATTTCATCACCAAGCCACTCCTTTAGGAGCAATACCAGCACCGGCATTCCACCCAGGTGATGGATCCGGACTGGAATTATCAGCGTTGGATAAATTTCTACCATTGCTCTGAGCCATCTGTGATCCGACCCCTTCTCCAGGTTGTGTATTCGTACTCCGGCTCTTAAAATTGGCATTGTTCCATTCAGTCCGTTGGGAGGCACATGGCGGGCACTCAACGTGCGACCGTTGCTGACTTCCATTATTGAAATTTGCGGAGGTTCTGCCTGTATTAGGAGGACCGGACCAGCCTCCCATTCCTGAATCTGGTGGTTGGGGTCGCGAAAACGACCCTGATGATGACATTCGGAGAATATTATCGTTGTTCGTGCCGGAGTTCGCGAGGAGGTCCTGAAACAGTGGTTAGCTCTCATGATAGAAGGCATGTGTGGGGTTGGTAGAGAGTGTAATCGTGAAAGAACGAACCTGAGCACGAAGCAACTGATTTACAATTTCGGCTCTTGGTAGTGCCTCTAGCTTTCTTCTCTCCTCGTCGATATCGAAGACAACGCTCTCCCCAAATTTGTCCCGTATCACGTCTATGCAATTTGATCAGGGATCAGAAACTCGTATGCTACAGGCCCAATATAATCAAAGAAATTTAAAAAAAAAAAAAAAAAAAAAAAAAAAAAAAATCTTACCTGCAGTCCGATATTTGAAAATAAACACCGCATATGGCTTGTCCATGTCATCTTGGTATTCAGGGGCTCTTATCTTGTGTAAATATTTTGCATGTGGACCGAACTGAACCTGATGGGTGAGGGAATCCGCTTGTGCAACTGACTTGGGAACAGTGTATAATGGAGGTTCATCCCTCGCCAATGATGAAAGTAATGGAGACACAAAATTTGGTTGTTCCATGTTATAGGTCTGGTGGAAATTAGGAATCTGCTGCATAGGGGGATGTTGCCCTTGGACCGGTGAAGACCTGAACGGTTGTGCATTCGCGGTGCTGTCGTTCGTTTGAGGCCACTTTGAATCATTGTTGTCGCCCGTGTTGATATTCCAGTCTCCTGCTTGTGGATTGATTGTATTTGTGGCCTGATCTTCCGCGGTGTATGACCAGGGAGTAAATTCGCCGTCCCCGTCATTGGTAATAATGTGCCCACCAGATCGATCCTGTTGCTGGTTTCCTTTTGTATACCAGGAGCCATGATTATCATAATTTTCATTCACGCCACTGCAATTCTCGTCCATGTTCCATTCCTGGTTCGTTTCTTCGCCCTGATTGTTCGTTCCTGTTTCTTGTTGCTCATGGTTATCCTTTCTGGCAGATTTTCCCTTCTTCTGTCTAGATTTCTGTTTTCGGTTATTGTCTATGTTAGCACCAGCCTCTGCAAAATTGTGCTCACGCCAGCCCCAGCTTGAACTCTCAGGGACCCGTTTGCCTTCAGAAATCACGTAGTATCCGGTTTCATTTACCTTCGAGGGGGTTCCATTCCTATTATTGCGAGAAGGGCCATCTCTGAATATCTGAGGACTGAGATTTAACACGATTGGACGCACCATAAATCGATTATCACTCTGTGGCTCGGCATAGGAAATGTTGTTCATTAGGCTTTCTTCGCTCGTAGATGATGTGCTGTGTGTATGCCCTGTTTGGGAGACGGGTAAATGAGTATTATCTTTGCAATTGCGAAACGGTAAATCATGTTGAGGATTATTACAACCACCATGGCACTGAGAGTTATTTGTCCAAGATTGAGGGATATTTGGGCCATGTAAAATGGTTTCCCGAGTGTCGTGACTTGCATGGCAACATGTTGCAATTATTGGTTGTTGCTGGATATGCCAGGGATTTTGATGCCCCCCGTTATTACCAGGTATGTATTCATCAGGCTTTGGAAGGCGGTTGCCAAAAGAAAGATGGCAAGAAGGATAGCATTGCAGATACGATTGCTGATGCGGTTTTGGAGCATAACCCCTATCTTCAGAGGGTCCATCAAACAGACCCCCAAAGGTTCTACCAATTTCATCATTTCTCTCTTGCAACCTACCACAAAAATCATGTAGAAACGACTGGTCGCTTGAGATTGAATAATCACCTGGGTAATCTATTGTCAGAAATGTAATGAGAGGGACTAGTACGGAGCCATACCTTCACCTTCAGAACCAGGATCCATTGCAGATTCCGGAGTACATGCTCTATCGGATATATATCCTTTACTATTTGCCCATGGGTCCGCCGCACAGCGAACAACAACAATCTGGATAGTTCCCAAATTTTCAAACTGCTTTAAAATATAGGGATTGTTCGGTTTATATTCAACTATAACAACACCATCATATTAACAACATGCTGTCAATCTTGGAACAACCACACTCAGAAAGAGAGCGCACCGTTTATCATTTAACATACCAAGGTGGAAGTGTTCAAATCTCCAAGGTCTTCCAATCCAGCTACCGTCAGGAAGCCGTTCTTCCCTCTGTCGAACCCTGAAACTAACATCTCTAAACTTCCTACTCACCTCTGGTGACTTAGATGTGGGCAGCAGGTCATTTCTGTTGCGATTGCACTGGTAAACCCCATCCATGGAAACAAACATAGCTAGCCCTGGTGCAATGTAATCGTTTGATTTCAGATTGATTGAAAAGGGAGACGGTGAATCAGGAATTGCTATATAGCTTTCCACCCACCCGTCTCCATAAGTGGTGCCATATTCTTTGAATGGGACATTCGAACCTGCCCATTCAACCTGACAGGTGAGTTGCTTGAGTGTGGGCATTGTTAAACGACTTTTGTTGTAGGTGTAATCGAGTAACTGTTAGATAAACAGACTCTCCAGGTGGTAAGTTGATGTGTAAGTTGGTCCACCTGGGATACAATTGGTTTAGGTGAACATGAAAGAAATGGCCTTCGACAATTTGATTGCTGTAGATTCATCCCTATATTTTAAGTGATGGGGTTGCTGTGGCAGAATGGCCAACTTGAAATTCACTGACACATAGCTCCCCCTTCATTCTTACACTACCTCAAAGCATGTATTACGCGCTGTGTGTAGGTCTCGATTTAATAGTACTAGGGAACTTGACGCCTGGATTCCGACTGAGATATTTAACCAGTGACAAATGGCCAGAAAATGAGAAAAAGTCAAATGAATGAAGACATGTTCATAGTATTCATGAGGGAAGTTTCATATGTTGATGAGTAGAATTATTTTTATCATCCTTATCGATGATCTGACATATACCTCCGACAAGTGTACGTACAGCACCTCTACATACATCCACCTGAGCATATATATATCAGTGATATGTCAGAGGAAAAGGATTGGCCTCAGGATGAGGCCTCATAAGCGTCTGGGCACAATGAGGTAAATGAGGACTGAATTGTGGATGGAAAACTTTGATCATCCTCTCACCGGCGATTTTTCGTGGAAAGGCAGAAATCGTTATCGATAGTTATCTTATAAGAGACAGGCGTTTCTTCAGACAAGAAAAGAGAAAAAACAAAATTGAATGAGTCAACCGATCGGCTCACAAAGGAAAGTGACAACTCTTGAAAAATGAGATGCATGTCATGGTTTTCGGACGAGGAGCCCGAGCAGCATGGCTATTTTTTTAACTAGTTACGGCATGGTTGGATCGAACCTCTGTTATTCATACGGCTTCAAGATACCGACGTGCATATATCTTCTTCAAGCATAACACCATCCAGCATCAATGTGGCGTGTGCAGGATGCGTTTCACTTGATGATGACTGGCCAGTCGCAATATTTCTTCGTGCTGCGGTGAGGCGGATCAAAGAAGCTGACGTCCCCTGGTGACTTGGCATTCATGGTATGCAAGCGAATCTGCATCCCTCGAGGAAGAGCCAGCGGCGGGGATTCCACGAGGCGAAATCCGGGGTACTTTTCCAAGATCAAGGGGAAATAAAGTTGCTATCCATCCTACCCGTTTATCTGCTTCGGTGAAATGCTTAACAGGATGAGCTGGCATCTTGCTCGAATCTTGCAAGCATTGTGACCCTCTCACTTGGTAAGGGTACGGTTAAGATTATGGCCAACATGTATTTATTACTATCGATCTCGCGAACATGAAGAAACTTTCATTACCCAGGAAAAAGTAGACATCATCTGTGGGTTTGTTGATCAAGCATAGTTACCACGTGATCTGACAAAAAAATTCGAAATCTCCCCATGATTTTCTGCTCTCACCGAAGCCACGCGTCTCTGTCTCCTTACAGGTTGGATGAGCAGACCAACTAGTCGGAACTCATAGGCGGCGTGCATGATGTTGAACAGGCAAAGAGCATCGACTTCTCGCACAAGGCTGGTCCTTCTATCTCTTTCACATGTCAGAAATATTGAAAGCTTTTCAGTAGCACGTACCTTCACACGATGCTCTGCAATTGCTCTGTAGTGGGTCCGATAGTTACGGAGTGCTGATATTGCTATCGAAAGAGGCTTGCAGTTCATATCTGGAAAACTTTCCCGAGAATACGTATGGATCACGCTATCTAAGCAAGGTACCATGCTCATCTAGATGCCTGCCTACTTACATAATGCTATCCGAGCTGCGCACACTAATATCATCAGCTCATACAACCAACACCCAAACCAACAAGTTTAACTATACGACTCATTGGGGTGCCTCAATCCGTATATACTAATCTATCCCGCCCCCTATTTTACGTTGATTCTCTCGACCCATGCTGAGGTTCAACTTTGGAGTATACAAACCTGGATCATAGAACTGGCATGCCGTCACCAGGGAGAGAAAACAATGGTTGAGCAGACGCCATAGGTTGACATGATGAAGCGGAATACGATATTTTGATGTGCGGACAACGCTTTAATATTATTCATGATAACCCTTGTCTGAGCATTCTTCCCCGGGTCTCTTTTTTTTCTTTTTCTTTTTTTCTTTTTTTTTCTCTTCTCTCCTCTTTTCTTTTTTTAAGCCATGTTTTCTTTTGCTCTCACCTTTTTTCCAAACTCAGGTGACATTCAAGGAACCATCCATTATTCGCCTCATTGCACTACCCATTGGAAGGTGAAGAAAATGTATAGGTTTATCACCTAGCAGGTTTTAAAACTTGGAGATGCCTTTGCAACGCCAGTTGCCTTATCCGTTGTCCCTTGGAAGACCCTGATTCTGGATGTGACACCGCGGAAGGAAAGGGATCATCATGTCAAGTTTCGACAAGTTCTAGAATCCCATAACATCTTTTCATATCATCTTGATCTGTCTCGTTAATTTTTGACTGTTAACCAGATGATGCCGCATGTCAACAGCTGGGTTACAAGATTTTGCTAAATGGCTCGGGTGAAAAGGAAATAGTTGCCTCTTTTACCAGTTATACCTAATTATTGGCATGGATTACGTCTAAAATAAGATAATAGCTAGCTACCCGTCTGTTCCTCGGTGAAACTTCCTGATCTTCTTCTCGAGCGATCACAAAACTTTGAAACCACGCAGCCTTGTGCTAGTGTGATGCCAGGAAGCCCGCTAGAAACCCTCTAAAGTCGACTCACCCCACCTTGGCGGCTTCTGGCCAATAAACCGTTCATCTGTCGACCCAGATTTATGTGACGTCACGCACCAAGACTAGCTAATTGTTGACGGTGTCTACATTCCTTGTCCCGTCCACGTCCCTGTCAAGCGAACAACAGTCTATTCGCTGCTCTCCCGTGCCCCTCTCTAGCGTGGCTTTTATGCAGCCAGTCCGTCTTGGTCGCTCACTCAAGCTTGGGGGTCGTTGTTGTTTCCCCCACGTAATGGTTTATCAGAAGATGCTGAAATTCTTCCGGTTGCTTCAGAAGCAGTTAGTTCCATGGCTATTTTTCATCCATGGACCGCCAGCTCGCCTTTCTATGGGGTTCATTCCAGCGTTTGCAGCCTTTCTCGGCCCAATACACATTTCAATGTTCCTGGGATACGAGCCCTGGACGCAGGCATAACAACAAGATCAGCTGGTTTCTATTGTGGCGGGTTTCCGAAGTAATATCTCCTATCCCACAAACCATGATTTATGGTCTGTATGATTTGGCATTATTATTTCCTTATTTTACGAGGTGTAGAAATCCCTGTTTCGTTCATCCCTTGCACGAAATGTGACACTGAGACAGGTCTTCATTCTGACCCTATGGCGAGGCATGAAATATTGTCCACCGGACAAGTTCATCATTGGTATGTTTGACCCTTAAAAATTTATAGATGACCTATGAGCTGTTGTTCAACGCCGATATAAGAGGAGTCTATTAAATTGCCGCCCACCCGAAGACGATAGACCCACCATAAGGAATAACAAAATCTGTGGTTGCATGAGCGCGAACCATGGATTCGTTTCCTCAGGCCAGGATAAAATTGTGAGGGTAACGGCAACATCAAACCCCCTTTGAAAATATATCCAAATACGGGTTGGCTTATCCCAGAAAGAAACAACCTAGTAGAAGCTTTCCGACCTCCAATCTAGTGATGATGAGCGAGGCGACTCTAAAGGTCTCTTTAACTATCGAGCTCTTTTTCCGAGAGGTCGAACAGCGTTAGGATCAAATCCAATGACTGAATTGCCCACTTCTGACTGAAGATGCTAGCTTCTTGCAGCTTCTTGCTCCTCACCTTTTTGGACGGGGTCGCCACAGGGATGCCCACAAATTTACGGCTTGCTAAGATCCACTAATGAGCTTCTTATGGTACAAGTCTAGACTTCCTGGCCAATACCAATCTCTCTTTTAAGATGAGGCGGTGGAAGCTCTAAATCATGGCGTTTTCGAGGATCCGATCCCCGGGATAATCAACCCGGATCATACATCTTTTTCTCTTTATACTTTTGCTCGGACGTTGCAGATATTGTAACCCATGCTACCCGGCACTGACCCCAGACGTTGCTGCCCGACTACATTCTCACCGAATCCATCAAGTGTGCCTTAGATCACCAATCGAGAGCTACTGAGCCCCACAGTCCGAGTACAAATATGATCTCTTCCGCTACGTCAAAGACTCCTCAGTGTTCATTTCTTCAAAATGCAGTCAGTTCTATAAATCGCCCATTTCCTTTACTTGCCTTCGCTTTCTTCCACTTTCCAGAGGTCTTTTGCGGCTCAAAATACCACCCAGGTACCCAAGTTTGGTGACATTGGTACATCTTTCTTCCGATTTCCATCTTCACACGTTAACTCTACCACCGCTCAGTACAATTAACCTTCCTTCTGTTTTCAGATTCAATCCTTTCGTCAATCTTCCAACGTTCTCATTCTCTACTTTCAGTATCGACCTTTTCCAAGCATAATTTCGACATATACCACAAATACTACGTTGGGTTTTCGATGTTAGCTCCACACGAGCAATACCAAACGTCCATTTTATCTCAACCACAGGCTTCACCTCACACAACAATCATGATGGTCACTCCGCTCACATTGGGTGGATTTATCCCCCACAACGGCATCCCTCCTTTGTATGCAACAACCTGGCACCCGCAACCTCACTACAGCTACGACATCGAAGACGACCAAACAGACGTCGACATTGAAATTACCGAAACTGCTTCAGAAAACAACATACCGACAGAAAACTCATCTATCCTCAGCGACAGCGAAATCGTTGAGGGCCAGGATCCCTATCTATTTTACGTTCTTCCTAAGCAAGAAGACCAGCATGAGATGGAAGATCCCTTCGTACTGATCATTGCTTACCGACGAGATGAACAACTTAGTCAGTCCACCATCCCCGACGGTGACCAGGTTAACCTGTGGACAAATGCCACGCCTCATCCCTACGAAAATCCGAACGGGGATGAGTGGTATAGTGATCATTCCGGCAGCATCCCCTCCAGCATGGTAAACTCTGTCATCATTGATCCAGATGCTGATGACGTCACCTGGGGAAGAGGGAGTTGCGTCGAGCCAGTGCCCATGACCTGTTCGTCCTTCAGCTCATCTCAAATGGCTTTGGGTGGTTGGAGTGAATCAACAAGCGTTTGCATCAAGTATGCGGGGTCACATCTCGCCGAGATGCTTGAGAACTATGCAGCACCGTATCCCGAAGCTATTAGCGTCACATAGTAAGGCGGGGATGGTTTTAAGCAAGGAGGAACATTTACCCCTATACAGAATGAAATATCTATCAACACCTCCCCTATCGAACCTCCCCGCTGGTTAACCTTTTAACAATTTTCCGTTATTTGCTTCCTTTACTGTATCTGTATATATATATATATATATATATTTTCCCATGTTCGACAATCAATGTATGGAACGGGACGGACAAAAATACGGCGTGATTTGAATACTTTTCCTTTCCTGTATGTTAGATACCTCTATTGTCAATTATTGCCTCTTTTGATCTTTAAGCCTTGTAACAAACCTAGTTACGGATGGGGAAAGCAATTTCATTGGGGAGTTAGTTTCATATTTATTACCGGGGTATTGATTTAAGTGTTTTCATTTCAACTTTACGGTAATTAGTGTATTGAGCTAGTCCCAATAGGCAACTAGCATCCATTGTGTGTAATTAATTTTTATCACAATATTTGAACGGTCTGGGCATGGGCGAGCTCTATTAGAAGGTGTTAGGGTAATGCTACAGCAGCCCTAACACGTGATCCACACCCACATTATGTTGGGCGTATGTGGCCCGGGCTGCCGCCCCGCCGCACGTGATATAGCGTATATTAGATAGCTAGCTAGGCCTCCCAATATGAGAGATTCAACCATCCCACACATTAGATAAGAGCCGATAGGCTAACTAACGTAATCCAACCACCGAGCGGCGGATTCTCATGTATAAAACCATTCCTAATAATTAGTATTATTACGAAAAAGGTCGACAATCAACGATCAACCAAAGAACATATCCTTGACCTCATAAAGCGTTGTTTGCTCTGCCTCCGACAGTTCCTTCTGAATTTGACCCAAAGATTCAACAAATTAACAGTCGAATACGTGCTATACGGACGAATTGAACTGAACTGCCGGGAATTCTAGCGAGAGTGTCAGCAAAGGAAGACAAGAAGATTCTCCTGAACCGCCCAGAGGTTGGGGAAACATGAAATCGCGAATTTAGGATCCTTGATCAGAACCAGCAGATCTGGGATCTAATCGACGGCACTCCTGCCAGACTTCCGCAATTATGGAGAACGTTCTGAAGGCGTAGGAACCCGATCCACCACCATCATAGAGAGAGAATCCGATCTTTCGACTGAGCAGTATAAGCGTTATCGAAATGCTAGCGATCACTTCCGGCACGAATTCGCTGCATACACCGCTGATATGAACTCGATTACGAAAGTTTCGATGTGGATCTCGGAGCACGCTGCTGAAAGGCACAAGAATATATTGCACACCAGATAAATCACTACACCAGCAGCGCGAAGCTCTGAAAGCGAAGCTGGGCAGTGACACCAAGGCATTCTACAAGGTAGCAAATAATAAGCAGGACAACAACAAGGATCAATCAAGGAAATATATTCTCGACCTTGATAAAAAAATCGTGTTTTTCGCAGTGGTTTTTGCAAAGCACAATGTTTATTTAGTTAAACCCCTGAGTGGGCCAGATCAAATCTATGATTGAAATGTTGCTATTTCAAGGATGTTTCTTTCTAGAACTCTGGTTCTGGTTGGGAACTTGAATGGGTCTGGTGCAAAAATTAGAATTAACTACTATTTATTATCTAGTAATGCCTTGTCATCAATGACAGCTTGTCAGCCCATAACCATGGATCTAGAGGTGTTTAACTCAATGGGCCTCTGCTAAACCTGCCACTGTTATGAGTAATTCTAGTAAGCCTGCCAGAAGCCTGGATCATCTCCCATCCGTGGGATGAAGGGTTATTGAATCGAGGATCAGAAGAGGAGCAGATATTCTGGATACTCCGCATTTGCAGCTGTTTTGGGTGAATAGATGGTACATGTAATCTCATTTTGAGCCATGGTAGATAACTACAGCTGTCATCCCTGATTGCGCAAGAACCAGTACATCGAAGTCTCCTCCGACCTCAGTCATCCAAGGCTTTTTTTTTTTTTTTTTGGTCTTCAATTCTTGCCAACGATATCATCTTCAGTGGGAGACTTCGCCTCCGCTTGCTTGTCTGTCTTCCCATATACCTCTCTTTAACTTTCGGACCGTCATTCCTTATTTGGACCGCCTTCTTTTCCACTTCGATACCGGTGTTCTAGCCTGCCCCCACAATTCCCCAAAGATTGCTTCACTGCAACACCGCTCAACCGCAGTGTGCTGCTCAACCCCTCATACTCCTTGTGCAAATTCGTCCTGGGACAGAGCCTTTCTTCAATGACTAACAGAGAGCATTTTCGAGGTTCCCCGTCAATCACCTCCCTTCCTGGCCGTGTCTTTTTCATTATAAAGCATGCCGATAGCTTTGTCCGCTAAACATCACCATCCTCGACTTTATGGATAACTAAATGACGTCAACTTTTTTTATGATATCTAGCGCTCAGCCTGTTTAGAAACTTGCTGACCAGGCATCTACGAGACCACCATTCCACCATGGCGGATAAGAATCCTCCTGGTTCTCCGAGGCGGAACTTACTCCTCAGACAACTTGTCGAAGCCTCTTCTGGACCTTTGAACTCGTTTGCATCCGATTACAATCTTCCCAAAGTATCAGTAGTGAATAACCGGTTCCCTGAAGCTAAAGATCGAGAGCTTACCGTGTCCACCCGGCTAGGTCAATCCTCTTCAGACGAATACTCCACACCCCGCTCTCCTCAACCTACACCTTCTCGACAGTTCCCGCAATCGCAGAGGCCAGCAGATGAGGCAAAAGGGTCGAGCTTACCACAGCCTATTGACAGCTATACGTGCAGTTCAGTGGATAAGGAACAGCAGATAAACAATGTGGAGGATCTCGGAAACAGTTCTCCCAAGAGAAAATTTGTTCCTGAACCTATTGAGACCAGTTCACGATCATCCCGTCACCGCCACCCTCCTTCCAAGTCTACGGGCCGGGTAGCCCCGCAGTTGCTGGAAACTACGTACGACCGCCGCCGCCGCCGCCAAAAAGTACAAGGAACCAATCCCGGGAATCTTTTCGAGAATCCTCCCGATAATGGCGCTGGGGATGGTGAAACGAAATTATCTCCTGGGAATCACATGCATAGTCATATCAATATCCCCATACGTTCAGGAGTATCACCATCAAGCTCAGAGTCGCCTAGGAGATTCTCCCCGCAGTTAATTGACACTGCAACCCGCTCAGTGCGTCAGAAGTGCCTTGCCCGGGGCAGAGCGGAGTGTCATGATCGTCGACAAGCCTCCCCATCTTTAGCATCCCAGCAAAAATTGTCCGCCCCGGAGAGCACAGAATCCCGATTTTCATATGCTAATATTTTGCGTCGACAAGAGGCAAAAAAGCACTCGTTTCTAGCTCCAGGTCTTTCAGCAATACCGTCAATTAGCAGTGAGGGGTCCGAGAAATCCCGGACTCATTCGCCCCCAACGTCTCCTTCTACTCTCTCCAATAACAACGGCAACAAGTATTACAAGGAGAGGCGCTTGTTATTTGAGAGCTGTGATGACAGGTACTCCGGCTATCTACGATCCCTAGCTGAACGTTCGGTAAAGCAGATGCTAAGGGATCAAGCTCTTGCCGCTTTCCCCAACGAACAAGTGTATCATCCAGTTTCACATTTCGCCATAGGTCGAGAGGATGAAGATACCACTGATGACGATGATGCTCTAGAAATATCACTGCGTAACATGAAAATAGATTTTCTGAAGTTCCGTCGGGAATCCACTATTGACCTCGGCTGGGAACTCGATGAGATGAGAAACCACAAGGAGGAGTCTGAAATGAGAGCCCGGCAGTGGATGTTTGACTCTGGTCAGTCTCGGTTCTCAGCTGCTGCAATAGCGGCCAGACAAGCAGCAGAGAACGAAGTCATAAGAGCACATATAACCGATCATCAAGGCGGCGTTGACGTGTGGCAGAAAAGGTTGGGTTTAGACCAAATGAAGAGCCCACCATTGCTGGGAGGGGACATCGTTTTCCCCTTGGGCATATCTCCCCAAACCACCAGATGCGACGTGGACCACCACCCCGTGCCCCACCATGACGACAATTGTACTGATCATGTGCAGCGCGAAGGGCTCTGGAACCCCGAGCTCAATGTCCATGATTCCGACGGAGGGGGGCTCTGGATGGGCCTATGTCGGCGAACCGGAGACGCTGGAAGACCCCCTTCATCCCTACCGCGAGCAGGAATCATTACACCCACCAGCACCATCGAAACGGCCCCCTTCCATTTCCAAATTCCCAACAGCCTCACTATAACCAAAGCCATAACCTACAAGATACCCCCAGACTCTCCCTCCCGGCTCCCCAGCACTCCACCCCCGTCCAGCCCGGACCTTGACAACGTCGACAAACTCCTCATCCTTGAACAAGGAATCAAGCGCGAATTCAACGACGCCTTCGTCACACAGATATACAACTATCTCTCTCTAGGCTACCCCTGCCTCGCCCGCGACTACGATGAGGAACTTAGTAAAATCTCCCGCATCCCCATCGAGGAGCTGCGGAAAGATGACAGACGTGCCAATGCGAAAGGGTACGTGGGTGCACCTGAGGGTGTTGGTGTGGATGAGAACGAAGTCGTGTCAGGCCAATGCATGCGCTGGACGGCACTGAGGCTGTATATCCATGAGTGGGCGAGGCAGCAGCCGTGGATGGCGATGGCGGATCGTTGTCGCCAGGCTGACCCGTCGGGTATGGATGCAATGGATGCGAGGGGGGCCGGAGCCAGAAGGGGCAGTTGGGCGATCTGATTTTTTCTTTTCTTTTCTTTTTTTTTTTTTTCCTCATTACTATTATTCGATCATTATATATTTATTAATAGCGATTTTATGGGATGGGAGCGGTGAATTTTGGAAATTGGACAACCTCTCTTTCTTTTGCATGTTCGTCTTTTTGGCGACGGTCTACGGGTTCATCTTCTAGACATTTTTGGTCTTGCAGCTTTCATTCCTCGTGGGAAACGGTGCTCCTTGGGATGAGATATATACCTCTTTATGCATTTCCAATAGTTCTGTTCGCCTGGAGTATATGGGCGCCTTCATTTTTGCTTATCTATTCTTGTCATATTTTTGCCCGTGTCCGTGGGTATATTTTGAAGGAATGGAGGACATATGGTTTCATTCAACTAACATTTCAAATTGAAATTGGTTCTGCCTGTTTCTTCTTTTGGTTACCTTGGACATATTTAAAGCACAAACCTATTAATACATCCCCCTTAGTGGATACACTAAATGTGATGTTCATTTTTTATTATTGCGTCATTTCAGTGTTTATCAGCAGGCCACAAACTGGCTAGTGATATCTCAAAATATGGATTTTCTTCCTCTCCCGGTCTTTCAGTGTTTTGTTATTCTATCTTCCAGGCTCCTTGCCATGTTTTTCCTTTTCATGGAGATTGTTATGGCTTCAATCTAGGCGCAGGTAAACAGGTGTTTGATTGCCAGCTAGGTAAGCTAATTCGACGAAATACTAAGATGCTCTACGAAACAAGGGCCTCTCCTTATATACCCCCTTTCCCACTATTAGCGGTTGCTATGCCGTTGCTAGGCAGCTCCTGTCGGACAATGCCAGTTTCCGCAGCCCAGTAGCCATACACCGTCATAGCGCCGTCACAGAGATGTGCTATCATTTATGGTACTCCAGAGACCACGAGTGCAGGCAGAGCCTGTAGAGTATGCACTTTTAGTGGTAGTTGAACGTTCTTTTATGCTGTTGAAGTATAGATAGGTAATGATTGTTGAAGAGATAGTTAGTCAGCATAAGCTACTGATTGTATGAGATTTCACAGTTTTTAAAGTAATTTTTTCCTTCATTTATGACTATCAATTGCTTTAAATTGCTATGATATATAAATAAAATGAAATTTAAATATGTTTCATAAATTAAATACCATGAATAAAATATTTAAAAAAATTTATTAATATTTTTATTTAGTATTTTTGGTATATAAATAAATAATAATTATAAAATTTAATAAAAATATAAAGATCTGATAATAAAATTAAAATTTATTAATTATATATAAAAATTTTAATATTATATATATGATTTTTAAATTTTTTTTTATTTATTTAAAATTTTTATTAATTAAAAATTTACTATTTTATTTATAATTTATTAAAATTAAATATAAAACTTTATCAATTATTATAAAAAATTAAAATTATAATTTTTTTTATAAATATTATTATTAATAAATTTTATATAAAAATTTTTAAACTATTTATAAATAATTTAAATTATATATAATATTATCAAAAAGTATAAAATCATATTTATTAAATGATATTTATAACTTTAATAAGATTAAATTTTAATTAAATATTATTAAAATAATTAAAATAATAATTAAATTTAAAAAAATTATTTATTTAAAATTTATATAATTTAAAGGTTAAAATTAAATAATTATTATTATTAAAATTAATATTATTGATTATATTATTTATTTAATAATTATTTTTAAAAAAATTATTAATTTTTTTAATATAAAATAAAAAGATTTATATATAAATAAATTAAAAATAATAAAAATGATTTAATAAATAATAAATTAAACTTATTTAATTAAAAAAAATTAATAAAAAAATTTTACTTTATATAAAAAATAAATATTAACTTTTGATTTTACTATGAAAATAATAATATTATTTTATATATTATTATAAATATTTTATCTTCTATAATATTTAAATATTGATTATTTTTTATCTTTGAAAAAAATATATAAATAGTAGATAAAAATAAATATAATTTAAATAAATTTATTTATATATTAATATTTTAAATATACACTTTCACTTCTTCAAAAACTTCTAAAACTTTCTAATCTTTTAAGTCATTGTCATATTACATATATATACTAATTAAATAGAAAATTTAAAAAAAAAAATATCAGAAAATACATTAAATACTATATACAAAGTTTTATTTAATCTCACTTATTAGACTTTAAATCAGCTGATTAAAAATTATCAAATGATTATGCACAATATAGTTTTTTTGAAAAAGAAAGTCAAATAATTAAGAGCTACAAATGTCAAACAAAAAAGAAAATATGAAAGAAAATATACATATATAATTCAGAAAGAGACTTCGAGACTTAAAGAGAAAATAAATCATGTACAAAGTGTGAATGAATGAGAAAAAGAAGCAATTGAGACTACAAAGTCTCAATCATGAAAAAAAACAACATCAGTGTAGTATATGTGAAATTACTGAACATACTGCCTGTACATGCTCTAGATGTACAGGAAATTTATAATATATTTAATTTTATTTTCTTGATAGTTGAAGCTTGCAGACATCTGCCCTCAAAAAAGTAGTCTATTTGCTTGTGTGTTCCACTCATTTGTGGATTACATTATATATAAAAGATTATATAGAAGAAAAATAACCATAAGCAGCTTGAAAGATCATTTAAAAGATAAATCAAAATGAGAAGATCTGAGGATAATTACCATATTCAGTAGTTATAACAACTTCGATTTGCCAAGTAAACTAATCTTTTACTCCATAGTAGTAAGAGAGGATGATATCTATCCTACTGTATAAATTGCCCTGGAAAGAGTGATGCACAATGATACAGCCAAGCTTACTAGCGCAGGAAATGAGTGGCCAGAACTTTTGATCCACATCTCCATAATCATGATAACAAGCAGAGGGAGAGGGAAAAGTAGGTGTTGATTAACACCAGTTGTGGAGCTGTAGCGGTGGGGAAGATTTGTGGATAAGCAACGGTAAACCACATGCCTTTTACCGAAGGAGGGAATTCGTTACATGTTTAAAAAAAAATAGCCCTGTTTCCTGTTCTATCTCTATTATGTCCATCTTCCGGCGACCTAGAAGTGGACACAGCAGTAGATGCCAACGGGGATATCTAGCACTCGGAAGGACGAAAACAAAATCTGAGAGCGAAAAAGAGCATAAAGGTCAACCAAAACGCCGGTCATGAATAAAGAAAAGTATTAATGTCATCTCACACCAAACTAACCCTACCCCACCGGGTCATACCAACTCATTTGAAACCCGGAAATGAGCCATCATCATCATCATCATCATCGCCATCGTCATGATAATATCTGTCCTCCTCCCCACCCCTTTCATTTCCCCAGGTCCACCGCTGCCCTCCATGCTCCTCTCCATGCTGCTCTCCATACTCATCCTCTTCACTCCCGTCCTCAGGCACAAATCCATTTATATCACCTTGCCTCTCCTCTTCCTGTTGTTGTTGTTGTTGCTGTTGCTGTTGCGGACCATCACCTTCAGCAGTCTCACCACCGGCTTCACCAGCTGACAAATCCGTACTACGGCGCACATGAGCGTGCACTATTCCCGGAAAAATCCGTTGCTCAGGAAAACTGTCAGATGAGAGATGTGGGGCAGGATGGAAACGGGAAGGAGAAACAAGGCCTTGTGTTTGTGCTTTCGTCATTGATGTGGGGGTTTGAGTGGGAGTTTGGTTCAAGGCAAAGGTGTTAGATAGGGATGCCGAACGTCTTAGATTCATGCCTTGTTTAGACGATGTTGCTGCTGTTGAGGGTTGAGGTTGTGTTTGTGGCTGCATCTGCGATTGCGGTTGCATATTATTCAAGTGCTGGGATTGGGAATAGGGATCTGCGGTGGGGTGGGAGGATGGAAATCGAGCGAGGTTCCTTGGGAAGTTCGGGGATGAGGGATTTGTTTGCTTGATCGGCATGGCTGGGTGTGGGAGGGAGGAATCAGGTAGTTGGCCTATCACAACGTTCTGTCAGTGAGTGTCTGGGAAGACTCTATGACATGGGTATCCAACTGGGTTGATTTACCTAGCGGCAAGGAGGATGAAAGGGAAAGTCTGTGTTGTGGTTGGGATGTTGGTCGCATTCCCGGAGTGGCCGCTGAAACTGAGGCGTATCTTTCAATTCTAGGAAAAGATGTGTTATTAGTGATCATTTGAATCCGGGATTACCTACGCAATACTAAATAGAGATAAAAGGCAATAACTTACAGGGATAACTCTCCCAGCAAGGTCTCGTGCCTGAACTGCTCACGAATATCCGGTACATTACTCTTCACAATATTGTTCCCCTCCACTCCAGGTAAATGGCAGGTTGGGCCTAGCCACCTTTGCTTGAGGGAGAGCTCAAAGCCACACTGGTCAACTGAATGTTTTGCCAATTCACACATGTCCACGGCGCTAAATTTGTAAATCTGAGCAGCAACCGAATATTCCTCAATCAGCGGTTCCTTGGTAAAAGCAAACTGTAATGGATCATCGGTCGATAGAGAAACATTCAAACCCCTCCTGAAAAAGCTGGCGCAAGGATTTTTGTCGTATGTCAAGAACAAAGCGTTGTTGCTCAATGGCGACATGGCAATGCCTATTTGTTCCAGGTAGTATAAATATTGAAGCAACGGAACTTTGCGTAAAAGGATTCCGTGGCTTATTCCGTAGCAGCAGAGCACTGCAGCGGCCAAATGATCTGGATCACCTGCTTCACCACAATGGGGACGAAACACAAAAGTATTGAATCCGCGGTGTTTTCGCCAGTTATTCAGCGACGCCATATTAGCAAACATGAAATATATCCAATAACTGTATGGTGGGTTTTGCTTAGTATTCCATTGTTTCGGAATGGGGAACTTGCGGTACAATCGACGCTCAGCCTTGCTTTCATCATCGACGCTATCAAACCCAACCACACGCTGTAAGAAGATGTGCAGTTTCGGATGGCTCGACGGGTCTCTAGTCACCTCGAATAGAGGTTGAAAAACATTTTTGATAACTTCCTCAAAGTTTTCCATCATACCACTAGACTTATAAACATCATAGAGTCGGGGCACTTGAATAAGCCAACGGATATTAGGAGAAAAGAGCTTGTTGTCGACCACCCAAGCGGCCAACTTCTCCCATTCCTCTGGCGATCTGCCGTAGATAGAAATGCGCCACTCAGCCATCTGGTATTTACTAGACTCCAAATCAGAGATTACTTCTTTCGTGATCTCTGCAAGATATCGGCCCTTGATGAAGTTGTCTGTTTTGAGAAAGATTTCTCGCAGTCGTGACTCGCCAACAGGGTTGTATTTTAGATTGAACTTGTCAAAGCGATGGAAGGAGTCTTTATGTGCCTATTATATATGGATATGATGATTATTCAATTGGGCCTTGATTGTATAGAATGAAGATATGCAATATATAAAAGGAAACTTACATGCATATCAAGAGTATCAATGCTTAGATCGTAGGCAGTCAGATTAATACTTTCGAAAACCTCCTTCAATGTCAGGTGCTTTCCGTCTCTAAACAGAACAACCTCATCAGGAGATTTCTTGATTTTGCTCTTGATGAAACGCAACAGATGTTTCTGATTCATGCAAGCAGAGTGGTGGACGTGAGTATCGACTTTCCTAACGTTGTAAAAATCCCTGTGGGGCACTTTTTTACTATCCGCCATTTCCCGGTACTCATTTAGGAGGACATGAAGCTGGAATTTTCCTTCCAAATAACTCAGCCGTTTGAAGGCAAAGCTCTTCGTTGGGCCGTCAGTCGACACTTCAGTTATCGTATCCAGGTCCATGTAGAAATCTCGCAGGGACGGAACATGGACAATGGGCTGCTTCAGCTTGCAAGCTTCTTCAGTCTCATATACTTGATAGACGCTGTTCTCATCGAGTTCAAATGTCATTTGCGACGCCTCTGGTAACGGCAACAGATCTTCCATGTCAAAGTCTTCCCCGATATCCTCCCCCAGCTTCCGCTTCTTGCGAAAAAGAAAAGGATGCATAGAGTCTCCTGAATAATTGGTTTGTGCTCCGCGCTGTGACCCACTCATAATCATACTATTCGACAGGCTTCCTGTCCCTGGAGGCTCCCTATCCTCATCCCATGACGGTTCGGGAGGTGGAGGGTATATAAACCAGCCTGGTTCGTCCCTTGGATTATCCGAGGTTCTCTGCAATGACAGCCGGATATACCTCTGCCTCATATCTAGAAGACGTTGGATCTTCCGACAAATAATGCCTAGTTCTGTTGTAATCGCATCTTCACTGGTCGTAAATGCACCCATACCTTGACCCGGAGCAACTCCAGGGCCAGCACCAGGTGCCCCCTCACTAGCAGCGGTATGTAGTTTGTTTTCAACGAGCATTTGGGGTGCCAAAGCATGACTCCGGACTGATTGGTCAGCTGCCGTAAAACTGTATGTTGGTTTACGCTGCGGTGCTATTACGGGACTGTACCCAGAGCGAGTTTCAGCAACTAAAGGGCGGCTGAGTGCCGGTAGTCCGTAGCTTTGACTGCTCACGCGGGATCCTCTGCTTGCTGGCCTGCTAAGAAATTCGCCCTCTCCACTGGACATCATTGGGCCGGTCGTTGATCGAATAGAAAGTACAGGGCTCTGGGGGAATTCACCATCCGCATATTTCGATTCAAATTGATGTCTCTGGTAGAATAACTTCGCCTCAGCGTGACTTAGAGATTTTTCGTAGGCATAGTCATACGTGGCTGTCCTCCGTTGTCTGTCGCGAGGAAGCATGGTTTGTGCCACATTGCCAAACAACGAGCTCTCATCGCGTGTTCCGTCCACCTCGTCACTTAACTTCTTGTTCTCAGTTGAATTAAGACCTACATTGGGAGCAGGCCTCCTCATAGAATCGCTGGTGGGATTAAATCCGTCGTCAACAGACTGGACAACTTGATGATCGTTTGAATCGCGTTCAGGTGGCTTTGAATAGGAAGAGAGTATCGATTGTGGTCTCTGTGGTTGAGCCATGCAATAGACCTGCAACAGCTATGTCAGTCTCAAATCACGTTGACTTATTAGTCAGGGAACATATGGCAGATCCTCTTGAAAATCATGATGGCGAGAATGTGGAGAAAAGCTCACCTGCAGTCGATTGAGCTAAGTTGAAAAGTGGAGAAGCACTGAAAAAGACCGTACGAGGCCAAACTTCAAGGAACGTTGATAACAAACCCAGACTGTGAGAGAATTGGAGGGAGCCAAAGTAAACAAAAACGATGTGCGAGAGACTTAGAGAGAGGAGGAGAGATACAGAAGGGTGCTTTGGGTGAAGGACGACGCGCGAGAGAGAGAGTTAGGTGTTCTGTTCTATGGAGCTGATGATGACAATCCTCTAACGTTAGTTAGCTACCAGTGAGCTATTTTAACATTATAAATCTAAAACTCCTCAACTTTCAGTAAACTAATAGCTACTTACTAATAATCAGTTATAAATTTTGTAAGATTTTAATACAATAATGATTAGTTTTTTACAAGTTTATTTTTCTCTACTATTAAGTAGTTATAAAAATCTTATTATTTAAATAAGTGTAGAAGTTTTCTACTTCAAATTTAAAGAAAGAAACGGGGGAAAAAAGAGAAAAAACTAACTAGAAAACAGGTTGCAATTTTGTCACTCTTTACTCTTCTTTCTTTTTTCTCTCGCTTTGGTCTAACAGACATTTCTCAGGTCCTAAGCAACCGCTGAAGCCGCATAGTCTGCTCTCCCCAATCTCAGAATCCCCTCCTCACCTTAGTTCAGCTTGCTGATAACATGGCAGGGGATCTAATGAGCTGTTTTCATGTTTACTGACCAACAAACTCATCAAAACCTCTGTCTCCTCCGGATGTCTTCAAAGACGCATATTTTCAGCTCATAGATCTTGCATTCTCCAGCTCCCAGCGATCTTAACGTCACCTGTCTCATCTTCTCCACCCCCTCTCTTTTTTATCCTCTCTCACCACCTCGCCAGCCTCCTGGTTATTGCCTTCCTTCGCCAAGGATAGTTTATGCCGGTAGCCACCGCCTATCCGGTTCCGCCTATCCGGTTAGGCCTATGGTCTTAGAGGATTTTTTCCTCAACCTTCTGCACGCTTTAACACACCTCTCAACTAACAGTCCTGTGAGCCATGGCTTCTCTGATGGTATTTTGCACTTCTGATGAGTTTATGAGTGTATATATTTCTATTTTAATATTATATCACTATATATTGCAGAAAAATAATCTAATTATTTACTGAATCAATATCTATATAATGTAATTAATTAACAGCTGTAATATTTTATTTCCTTTTACTATAGCTATATAAATATAATATGATTGAGAAATAATATTGTTCATTCTTATTTAGATGTTTTATTAAGATACTGCAATTTACAAAGAAGTTGATATTTATTTTATTATTATATTTATTTTATTATTATATAATCAATAATATATTAAATTATAATAAATAATAAGTATTTTTTAAATAAAAAATAAATAAGTAACTCTTATAATAATAATAATAATAATAATAATAATAATAATAATAATAATAATAATAATAATAATTTATTAATTTATTTTATATATTTATATATTGATTTATTGATTTTTATTTTTATAATATTATAAAATAATATAATTAAATTAATATTTTACTATAAAAAATTTTTATATATTAAAATATTTAAAAATTTAATATTTTTAAATTATTTTAAATATTTTAAATTTTAAAAAACTTTTATAATTATAAAATTAAATAAATAAAATTAAATATTTTTGAATAAAATTATATAAATTTTTAAAAAAAAATTTAAAAAAAATTATTAAAATTATTAAAATTTATAAATATAAAATAATTATTATTTCAGTCATAAAAAAGTAATATCAGAATATATTTACTTTAAATAAAAAGAAAAAGTAAAAATATATAAAATTTAAAAAAAATAATATTATAGCTTCAATCTAAATACAGATAAATTATTATTAATTATTAACTAAATAAGCTAATTCAATAAATACTAAAGTGATTTATGAAATAAAGATCTAAGAAATAATTTTCTTATTTACTTTTCTTTTACTAGCAGTTGCTATGCAGTTGCTAAGTAGTCTTTGTGAGATAGTTATTTGCATAGTGATTGCAAAATAGTTATTATTATTATTTTCAGACAATATCAATTTCTATAGCTTAGTCGCTAATATTATCATAGTGCTGTTATAAATAACTCAATATAAAGAAAGTCTTACTATCTTCAATTTATCTGTTGAATATATAATTAATGAATTATATAAAATTGAATTTTTTATTTTATAATTATTATTATATACTTTATAAAAATATAATAACTGCAAAATTATTAAATGTAGAAGAAGAAAATATTTAAATTCTAATATAATTTAATTTTTAATAAAATTATTTTTTCTGTTATTTATACTTACAATTCAAGTGAAAATAATTTATATATATTAAATTATATCTGATTTAATTGAGTATTCAACTTAGTTAAAAGTTATATTAACTAAATTAATATAACTTAAGTTAATTTTAATTCTATTTAAATAATTTCAATATATTTAAAAATTAATTATCTATTTCATTAATCAATTGTCAACTAAAATAATCTCTATATTGATTACTATAATAATTAGTTAAAAGTTAAAAAGTTGAGTTAATTAAAGTGAAATAATACTATAAGTTCTTTGAGCAGATAAGTTGTGTAGTAACAGATTAAATTAAATCAGTCAATTCTCAAGTCATAGTATTCATCAGTGTCAAGAGTGCTTATAAGAGTATTTTTTTTACATGAAAAGAGAAAAAAAATATAAAAATAATAAAAATATTTTATAGAGTACTAAAGGTCAATTAATATAAAAAAGTTTAAATATTAAACTAGCTAGTCTATATTTTGATTAAACTCTTTTTTAATAATTTTATTCAAATCTAACTCATTATTTTTATTATATGTTTTCTCAATCATATTATTAAAATAAAGTCTAATAATGAAGCTACTATAGCTACTACTATAGAAAATTTAAAAAATGATATTTTTCAATCTGAATGAGCTACTGCTAAAGCATATAACATCTCATAAAGCACATTGAAGAGCAGAAAAAATGATTTCATTCAACAAATAATTGCTTATCAACATTGATAAAAGTTGAGTTTATAGCAAGAGATCTTTTTAATTTGATAAATAAAAGAGCAATATTTGCAAAAATTTTCACTCTATTATATATATATATATATATAAGAAATATTGACTTAAATTCTATGAATGAATTAAGATCTCACTCAATTGAATAAGAATTGAATAAGAAAGTTTTTAAAATAATATTCTATGACAAGATCTGTAATTGATCAAAAGATTAAATCTTAAAAAATGAAGAATACTCAATAAAAAACACTTTAGCGATTTTATAACTACTTTTCTGAGATACAACAGACTTATGAAATAATCATTAAAAATATATGAAATATAAATGAGTATGATATTGCTTTAGAAGTATATATAAATATCAGAATATTTACTGAGTAAAGAAAAGATAAAATCTATATTAAATCTTCTTTTAATCATAAGTGAGTTTTAATTTTTTAAGTTATTAGTGCAGATGAGCACTATATAAACTCTCTAGTTATTTTTTTAAAATTAAAATATATAATTTATCTGGTTTGAAGATGTGAATATATTTAATTAAATCTATATAATATCAAATAATGAATAAATATCTAATAATATATATCTCAACTAGTTATGTATGATTTTTCTACTTCAAATATTTAAAAAAGGTTAGTATAAATTATTAGTACTGAATGATTATGACAGTCATATTATTACTAAATTTTTATAAGAATATTATATAAATTTGATTTATTTAATATTTCTGTAATAGTATAGAATAAACTTTATAACTTTCTTAACAGCATAAGACTGAGGTGAACGGTAATTGCAACTGTCTATACATGATAATCACAAACTGTCTAGATATCAGTATAGCAATCAACCTCACAATTACTTCATACACAAATGACATATAAATGTAGCAATCATATAATAACTATGCTAAGAAAAAAACTATATAAACAGAGTATTTTCTAAACTCATCTTTTAGAAATTATCTTAATACTTGCTCAGATAGCTTATTTAGTTGACAATTGAACATCTGTTCATCTGCATTTAGATTAAAGCTGTAATATAATATTAAAATCAATAACTTTTCTGTTCTTTTTAAAGTAGATTTTTTAGATAAAAAACCTCTGAAAATCTTTATTAACTTTTGTTTTAAACCTCTGAGAATACTGCTAAGATATTAGAAGCAGTTAAAGAGTCTAATCATCTATGAAGATTAGACTAGAATATAATAACTCTAACTAAGAGAAATATAAAATCAAGAAATTCTATATTAAAAGAATAATTTTTTATATCAATTGAAGAGAATTTAGATTGAATATATCAAGAGATTGCTAATTTCATAAATGAGGCAATAAATATTTTAGAAAAAGTTAAAGTAAAATGAGATGAGCAGAAAAAGCAAATGAGTGAATTTGATTAACAAGTGAACAGCTGATAGAAAAATAAAATATATTACAGCAGACTATGAACTCTTTAGCCTTTTAAATCAGACTGATGAACACTCAACAAATATAATAATCAGTTAAACTTGATAACTCCAAATATCTCATCAATAAAAAAGAATTAATATTTAAAAATTAACTCTTCTGAATGAAATACAAACTAGCTGTCAATGTAAATCACTTTCAATTGAGAAAAGCTGTATTGTTTATATTGAAAACTAAATCAAAAGAGAAGCTGTCAGACACTTAGCTTTAAGAATAAAAAAAGATTATTCTAGAAAGTTTAAAATAGCTAAGAAAATATTCAAATATCTATAAAAAATATATAAAAATATCAATAAAATTAAGAATGCAAAGATGAAATATTGATAACTGATAATGAGAAATAAAGATGATTATTATATATTTATGACTAAGTTCTTATACCTGGTAAGTAAAGCTTAAATTTACAAGAAAAATTGTAATATATATTTTCTTTATAAGATTTTCTTTGATCTTCAATACATGATTACAGTTGTCTGCATTAATTACAGTATCTTTTATAAAGTTTAAAATATCTACATTTGAACTGCTTATTATTTTAAAAACATATCTAGTCAAAATAACTGATGACTACTCAGTCATAAAAAAACTTCAGTCATATTAATACAAACAACTGAGAATAGACTAAAGAATAAAAATTGAAAAAAATGTGAAATACTTCAATTGCTAAAGCAAAAATCATATAGTATAATATTACTCATATAAGCAAGAGATAGAAATGAAAAAAGTGAATATTAAAACTACTGTCACTAAGTCAGAAAAAAATTAAATCTGAGAGAAGTCTTCTTCTCAGATAAGATAATTGCAATAGAAACTTTGAATGTGAATTAATTGATGAATAAAAATTCTTTTACTATATATATCAAAGTAGCTTTTAATGAATATGCTATTTCTATAAAAATACTAATAGATTCTGAAGTAAATTGCTATATTTTTATTAATATAAGCTTTGCATACAGATGTGTAAAAGTCTTAGAGATAAACTCTTAGAAGCTGATAGAAGATTATCAGATTATTAAATTTAATGATCAAAGAGAAACTTCAATCAAAGAAGTTATCTCACTGTATTTGTAAGTAAATAAATAAAAATTTTTCAATATATTGATGCTAATGATAAGTCTGAGAAGCACTGATAAAATTCTAGAACAGTTCTGACTGATAAAGCAAGAGATATAACTAGATATGAAAAATCAATTTAGTATAATCAAGTGTGTAAATATCTGCAGATAACATATCAGGAGAATATAATATAATGATCTCAAGAAAAATTTTGAAGAGATTAGTGTGTAATGTTAAGACTCTTTATACTAGCTCTTTGTCCTCACACTGTTTATCATACTGCTTATCAAAGTACTTTAGAATCAGATCCTCTAGATTTTCACACTCACTTACTGGAGCACTTATCTTCATACTGCTTATCAAAGCACTTTAGAATTAGCATTTTTTAAAGAATCAGCATCATCTTAAAATTCAATATTTAGAATCAACATAGATCAGCACTTCTTAAAAATCAGTTCTTTAGCATTAGTACTTCCTGGAGAATAGAATCAACACTTTATAAAAATTTAGATCACTGCATTACTAATTTCTCATTTTATGAAGATTAAAAATAAAATATATTACTATTTATTTATATTTATAAATATCATAAATCATCAAAATTCTTTTGAGAAATTCAGTAATTAACTACTATTCAATTCTACATATATATTTCATTCATCATTATCCTCTTCTCTTTATAGCACTCATAGTGCTTATATATCTACCCTTTTATAATCTTAGTTATAAAGCTTCTTATACTTTCTTTTGATATTTAGTTTATTCATTTTAGTGTTCTCATAGTTTCTAATCACTTTAATAGAAGTTGCTTGTTAAGTTTATAATAATGAGTTCAAAATATAACCTATGAGCTAATACTCCATATGTAACATTTAATGAAAAAACATATGTAAAAGAAACCTTCTACAAATAATCATCAAGTCTGACTTCAGAAAGAAACACTGAAGCACCTATTATATCAGTTGATAAAGAGATTCAAATAGTTTAACAAGAGCAAAAACAGCAAGAGATATACAAAAAAATTCTCAAACTACAACAATAAATCAATACTTTTAGTGCAGAACTTCAGATCTTTAAGAGCAAGTAGCACAGAGTAGAGTTAACAGATCACACTATTAGTGTCAATTCCACTCCTTCTAAGTCTCATCCTGTATCAATTTGAAAACTCTCAAATGAGTTTAATGTAAAATGTCTCAAGGAACTAGATGACTTTATCTCCTCAAGCTTTACCTTTTATACCTATTAAGAATATTACTTTGAGAATGATGATGAATATAAGATTTTTAAAGCAGTAATATATTTTGATACTAAACTGCAATAGAAATGATAATACTACTATATTAAACTGAAGATATCAATTATTTAAAATGAATTCTATAATTGAATTCATACTAAGATCATTGATCTAGACAAAACAAGCTAGAACTATGAGTTGAAGTATCAGGCATTAAGATAATTTGAAAGTCAAATTATTTATGACTTTATGTTCACTCTTCAGTCAATTGAAGATTATCTCCTTGAGAAATATAGTGATCATCAGTGAAAGATATATCTATTTGATAAAATTCTATCATCTCTTTATACAGAATTTGAAAGATATACAATCAAGCTGTGAGATCTCTTATACAATATTTTTATTATAAAACTAATTATTATAAAGAGTAATAATTCAAAAACTATTATATCAGTAAGTACAACTACACAATAAAAAAATACTACTTATAAAAAAGATTCATATGATAATATATTAACAGCACTCAAAAAGAAAAGCTAGAAATGTAAGAAGCACTCTGATATCTGATGTGATATTCACTGAAACTTCATGTACTTTAATGCAGACTGCAAGACTCAGAAAAATAAGTTTATTAAAGATAAATTCTCAACTTTAAAGCTTTCATCAAAGCTCTCTTTCAAATCAAATTCAAAAGAGGTAAAAAATAAATATAAAATGTTATTTATGCTACAATAACAACTTTTAATACACTCAAAATTCAGCAATCACTAAATCTATTCTTTCTTCTTTCTATTCAAATTCTAACACTCATATAAGACATGTCAATTTTCACTCTTATAGATTCTAAAGCTCAGGTAAGTTTTATCAGTGAATTCTGAGTCAAATCACATAAATTGTAATCAATAGAGCGTATATCATGCTGAATAGAGGAATTTGATAATCATCAAACACACTCATTTGAAATTATTAATCTAGAGATAGAAGTTTTAAATAGCAAAGAAACTATGATTAGAAAATCTTACTTCTTTTATATTATCAAACTTTCAGACTATAATATGATATTAGAATTTCTCTAACTCAAACAGCTTAATTCTCTTATTGATTAAAAGGATAAAAAATTCTATTTTCATCAAACATCAAATAATTAAGAGATAGCTTTGAGTGTAATAGATGCTACTAATGAATTACTCACTGATACTTTTGATTATGTACTTACAATAGTATTTGTCTCAATCACACAGGTCTTTGAGTCTTTCTCTGAAATCTCAATACTGTCAGAAGTCAGCTTATTTGTAAATATAGCTTTCATCAATGACCTGCTCAACTATGCCTGATCATATGCACATCTTTTCTCTGAGAAAGGCATATTTAGTACATCTATACCTGATGCAGAGTACTTATTTAATCTTGAGAAAAAAGTCAGATTCTCATTCACATCTATTTATAATCTTTCTGAAACAGAGTTAAAAACTCTTTAAAACTACTTGAATAGTGCACTAGAGAGAAACTAGATATTTCCTTCTCAGAGCTCTACAGATGCTTTCATTCTCTTTATTTCAAAGAAGAATAAAAATTTACAACTCTGTATAGACTACAGAGATCTAAATCATCTCAAAATCAAAAATAAATATTCATTATCTCTTGTGAGTGAGATACTAGATACACTTTCTAAAGCATAAGTCTTTTTCAAGATTGATCTTAGAGATGCTTATTACAGAATATACATTTAACACAGTGATAGATGAAAAACAGCATTTCACATATGATATGATCACTTTAAGTATAATGTTATATCTTTTGAGCTTGCAAATACCTCTGCCATCTTTCAAGTTTATATAAACTACACTTTAGCAGATCTTCTTGATATATGCTGTGTAATTTATCTAGATAATATTCTTATCTATTCAAATTAGTGAATAAGTATAAGATGCATGTATAAAAGGTTTTTGAACACTTAGACCACACAAATCTATTTGCAAAATACATTAAATATAAGTTTATCAAAAATAAAATCTTTTTCCTAAAGTTCATTATTGAATCTCAAAGTGTTGAAATAAAATCAGATTGAGTGACAATCATTACAAAATGACCAATCTCAACTAGTATTAAGAAAGTTCAAACTTTCTTGAGATATGCAAACTTCTATCACTACTTCATTAAAAACTACTTCAAAATTACAAAGTCTATTTTTGATCTCATAAAAATCTCAAAGAAGAAGAGATGAAAGTCACAGTTCACATGAACAAAAGATACTCAATGCATCTTTGATAATCTAAAAGAACACTTTATATAAGCTCTTTTACTCATTTATTTTGACTTAAGCTGAGAATCTCAGATTGAATTTGATGCCTCTATAGCAGTAGTGACTGTCATTATCTCTCAAAAACAAGATAATGATCAATGATACTCAATTGCATTCTGGTCTCACAAACTTCTAGATGTAGAAACATGATATGATACTCATAATAAGAAACTTCTTACAATTATTGCATCTTTCAAGAATTGATATTGTTATTTGAAAGAGAGTCAATATTTAATCTATATCTATTCTAATCATATTAATCTTCAGTATTTCATAATAACTAAAACACTGAATTGATATCAGTCTAGATGAGCAGAAGCATTATCAGCATATGACTTCATTCTGCATCATCACTTAGATAAACAAAATCTAGCTAATGAACTCAGTCACTATATAGATTATATTAAATTTTTTTATGATGAAATCATGCTTTCTATCTTACAACAGAAGCTTTATCATAGTGTCAAACAGAATTAAAAATTTAACTCTCATGAAAAATTTACAACTCTTGTTAACTGCATGTAGATCTATGATTAAGAGCATATACTCTGCATGAAATTTTTTAATCTCAATACTTTAAGCTCTGAATCTGTTAAGCTCAGCAATAGGGCTCAGCGCTGAGAGGGCCTAGATTCATCTCTATCACATGGTCACGTGATGGCGCCCCACATGTAACTCAGTGGACCAGTATGATTCAGTCACATGATCACATGAATTGTTGTGGGATGGTTGAACCTTCTATTCAGAGGAGCTAGCTAGGTTATTGCTATATTACATACAAGCAATCACGTGTGGGCGGGGTGGTTGTTAGGGCAACGCCACCCAGGTGGGTGCTGCTACACCCCCCCTCACATCACCATGCAGGATCTCAAATGCCATATGCAAAAAAGGAAAAACTAGCTATGCCATCCTCAAATTCATTCAAATCATGCTACATACATTAAGTTTTGACATTCCTGCCTTTTCCACCTGTAAAATCAAGTAAATCAAAAAATTATTGAAATGTTACTGTGCTCAGAGATTTAATCAATCTGTCTGCTATCATTTCTTCAGTTGAGATGTATTTAATCAAGATAATGCCATTGTTCAATTGACTATGAGTGTAATGAAATCATGTGTCAATATGCTTGCTTCTAGCAGTGATTGTGGCTACAGTGACTAGATTAATCACATCTTTATTATCTGCTTTGATTGACAGAGGGTCATCTACTATAAAGCTCAGATTCATCATCATGCTTCTTAATTACATTGCTTCACATACAGTCTCACTCAATGCCACATATTCAGTCTCATTGAAACTCAAAGAGATGCATGACTGCTTGCTTGATCATCATGAAATCAGTATATCAGCAAGCATAAAAACATAGCTGAATGTAGACTTTCAATCATCATTCAACAGATCAGTTCAATCAGAATCTGTGTATCTGATCAGCATATATGTCACATTCAGAAACTCATTCTCAGGTCCTTCATCATCATCCTTCATGTAAAATATGCTGATTTCACACATGCTTTTCAAATATTGAATGATGTGTAATAGAGTCTTTCATGTCTTAGAGGTAGAAATGATATTCTTTTGTGTCAATAGAAAAGTCATACAGGTAATATTCAGCTGCAGTTTAACTGCCAAATACTGCAAGCAGTCAATGCTGTGTTGAAATTGCTGTTTTGTAAAACCAGTCTTTTTTTTAGAAACAGAGAAGTCATTCAAGCATAGACTCTCATCTATGAGTATTTGGACAGTAGTTGCATCATTCAGGTGGAAATCTTCTACCAATCAATCAATATAATATCAGAGGGTCAATTCAATGTCATCATTTGTATATTTTACTTCCATGTCTAGATATTTTGTAAGTTTATTCAAATCTTTGATCTCAAGCTTCTGATGCAGAATATCAACTAGCCAATCAGCATCCTTCAAGTTGTCCATAAAAATATAAAGATCATCAATGTATATAGTTATATATAGATGTTTTTGAGCTGAATGCTGTCAAAGAATGAGATTATAAGGACTTAGAGTAAAGTTGTTTTCCTGTAGCAGAGCTGTCAAGTAATCATATCATATTTTGACAGTCAGATTCAATTTGTATAGAAATTCTTCAATTGCACAAACAAGTGTATGTGAAGCTCCTTCTTTGAAGCCAGTAGATTATCTCATATAGACTGTTTTTTCAAGTCTTCTGTATAAGTACATCATCACTATATTCACCTGCTATAGAGTCTAACTGTGTTTTACAGTGATCACAAACATCATGTAATTCATGATATCTATAACTACAAAGGTGTATATTTCTTGATGTGTTTTCTTTTGAGTCAATTGTCACAAATTACTTATCTGAACTTCTGTAATATGCCATATTCATCAGTATTGAGGTCACTGAGGTGATTCTTTTTGACAAAGACCCAGCAGCTGAATATCACTGACTCATCATGAGAGACATCAGAATGTGAAATTAATGTTCAAGTCTTCTGACATTCAAGATTGTTAATTTCATATTGTATAGATTTTCTTCAATATAGTCTTATCTGTGAATGATTAATTATATTCTTGAAGCTTTTCAGCAAGCTGCTTGTAATTGAGGAAGATGTATATGTCATAAAGGCTTTTACAGACCTCATCCATAGAATGTGTGATTCTGAAAAATCAGGAACATCAGAATCATCCTTCATCAAATAGATGGTAGAGGTCAGAGTGTTTTCAACTTCAATTGTTGTGATAGTGATGAAATCTTTTTGTATTTCCTGCACTTTTGTAGGGAAAATCACATCAGACATATCAATAATCTTATCAGAGGTAGGACTCCACACATGATAGATTGACTAGCCACAGAATTCAATAAGTTTGCATAATTCAGTCTAAGTGAACAGCTTATCTACCAGCTTCTGCAATTCATGAAGGTGGACAAAAACATCAGATTCAAGCTCACAGAAGTGAGTGATCTGCAGTGACACATTTATCAATGCTGAAAAAGAAATTGTATAAAAACTACAGATGAGCTCCTTGCTGTCATCATTTATGATTGCAGGTCAATACTTCTCATTATATAAGATTATAGATGTGAGTATATTATTCATGATTGAAATAACTGTTTCTAGAACATCTGCTCAGAACTTCTTTGAAATATCCTTTTCTATAATGATTGCTCTAGCTCACATCATAATGATGTAAATATCACATTTAGATACATCATCTTGATGAGGTGATTGAAAAGTAGTTGATTCCCATACTGTGCCATCAGCAATCATTAATGTTGTCATCTTTTGTGATCAAAAAATCTGTCTACATCTGTCTTGATGTAGGCAGGGACTGAAAAACTGAGGTTCTTAATGAACTTAACTCAATGAGAATAATAATCAAATGCTTGATCTTTGCTATGTAGGAAATAGATTCATCTGAATCATATCATATCATCTGTGATTAACATAAAATATTTTGTGTCTTGGTGAAATTCTATAAGATGATTGTCTATATCACTCAACATGCAGTCATCACCTGCCAGATCTATATGAATTCATTCCATTGGCCTTATAGCCTATGGCATAGAGGTGATCAAGTATTTACACATCATACCTGCTTTGACGTAGGTTTTGCAAAAGAAATTAGTCTTGAGGCCTTTGATGCAGATATCAGATAGTGAATTCTTTGCCAAAGCTATAATGACTTCTATGTATATATGTCTCAGATCAACATACTACTCAGCAAGCATTTTCACAGCTGTAGATGATTCTTGAGATTGAGGTTAAGCATTGATGAGATTGTTGTTATCAGTGATGGCCAAGGCCTTAGCATAATCATTATTGTATATATGATTTTGCTGTGAAATAGATCACTTTTGACTCATGATAAGTGTCAACTTCTAATATCCTTTCAACTATTTTATAAATTGAACTCTGAGCTATGTGAATCACAATGAAAATAACACCATTGAGGGCTTTGATGATGAAGTAGAACAGAGTGTTTGAATTTGAAAGTTCATATTGAAAACTCTGATCCTTCAACTTAGCAAAAGACACTAAGTTGATAGTAAGATTTGAAACATAATGAACATCATATATAGATATATCCTCTCTGTCAGATTCTAGAATGAGATTTTCAATCTCTTTGACATGATCATATCTGTCATCTGCTGTATGAATCTTGAGATCACTGTCATAGATTTTTCATTGAATAATAGACTGCTTTTCCCCTGTTATATAAAAACTTGCACACATGTTGAGAAATCAAGGCTTGAAGATAATGTCAGTGATTGCTGACAGAGCAATTACAGCATTAATAGCAGTAGATTATGTCACTAAAAGATCAGAAGATTCATTCTTTTTATCATTCTTATTCTTCTTTTTATCTTTTCATTTATTGTAACTGCTGGTGTTGCTATTTTCTATGAACTTGATAATCTTATTCTTACTTATCTCTCTTCACTCTTCAGTAGCAAGTTTGAGATGTAATCATCAACAAGAGTTCTTAATGTGCTGATTTGAGTGGCAGATCTCACATTTGAAACTATTCAAATTTGTGGTATCAAACAAGTTGGAGTTTAATATGGAGAAGGTAGCTATGTTGACTCATGGAGATTTGAAGCATTCATTGAACTTGCTCATATGATTTGTTAACTGCTTCATGAGATCATTAATGTCAATATTTTTAATAGAGTTCTGGCTGATCATATAGAAATCATTCAAACATATTTTGACAAAAGACTTTTGATGTTCTTTTAAATCAATAAGAAAAAGATCATGATAGAAGTTCTCTAAGTTGTTCATCAGTTTCTTATGATATGCAACTAAGTAGTGAAATCTTCTTTGAAATGTCAAGTAATCATTATTAATATGTAGAGTAGTCAGCTTTTTCATGACATTGAGATGTTCTTTCATCAAAGACACTGCATATTCAACACCAATCTTTTTCCATAACATGACAGTGTTGTCAGGTTCCAAGACTTCAATGATTGTACATACAGACCTTAATAAGAATTGCAATATATATTGATAGAATGCTTTGATTCAAATATTTTATTTTTCAGCATTTAACATATTTTGACTAATATCATCTGGGCAGACATGTTGATTCTTGATTAGAATGTCAGTTTCATTGATGACTTCAGCATCTGCAAAGATTCCCATTCATCAGATTTGATAATTAGTGTCATTGAATGTAGTTACAGCCTTAGTATCTATAGCTCTTTGGATATTCTTTTGATATTCACAGATCTGAGATTTGAAATCATCTGCAGGTGTATCATTGTTGATATTTGAAGTGTTTTGACATGTCATTTGTTGGCAAAAGATCAACAAATCTGCTACACTTATTGTAATTATGCCACTTGCATTAGGAGTAGGCATTTGAGACTAGAGGCTTGAGATTCCTTCACTAGCTGTCATGAATTCACATATAGACTCAGGAGCAGGTGTTTCACCATGCTCGCGGCTTGATGAATTCATGGTGTGATTTGAACTTGGTTCCTGCTCCAGGCCTTCTAATTCTTTGTCCTCATCTAGTGATGGGAATACTTCAACAGCTCTAGAATGTGATCATAAAGATCACTTTCTCTCTGTTAAAGGGGTAGGTAGTCCAGTCATTAGATCAGAGAATGAACTCATCCAGACATGTACACAGTCATTCTTAACATGATTTTTATTAAAAACCAGCTATCCAGGCTATAACCTGTGGGATGGTTGAACCTTCTATTCGGAGGAGCTAGCTAGGTTATTGCTTACATACAAGTGATCACGTGTGGGCGGGGCGGTCGTTAGGGCAACGCCACTCAGGCGGGCGCCGCTACAGTTTATAATATGTCATGTGACCACACAGGCCCTGACACCTTTTTTTTTTCTCATTAACCTTAGTATTTTGTCAAAAAAAAGATCACAACTCTCTGATCGTTATACAAAAACATCTTAATCAATCCTGATCACATCCCTATAAGCTCTCTCCCATCCCCTCAGGCAGCAAGCCTGATGGCGTGCCGACGCAGCGCCGCCAGCGCGCCCAGCCCCCCAACACCACCGAACGCGTCCCGAGCCTTGACGCGCATCTGCTCCCCCATACGCCGTCCACCCAAGAGACCCCATCTCCTCACCCCAATCGCCCGCCGCACATGTGAACTGAATGACATGGAGTCTCCAAGCTCCCCTACACCAGCAGGCAGCTCAAAGAGCAGAAATGTCGCACCAATTCACCTCAACCTACGTGGCCCGATGGCTAGCGATCTCCTAGCCGCCCACGAGGCTGAGGCACAGAAATCCCATGCAGAAGCACTAGCGGCTGCAAATATGCTTGATCGGATTGAAGAAGACCTAGATGTCATGAAGGCAAAAGGCCTATCAAGGGCACTGGCCCTTGGAGCCGCTGTGAAGGCGTTAGTCAAGGACTGGTACAATGGAAGTCTAGAAACAGCTAAGCAGTCCACCACAATCAAGCCTGCTGGCTCCACTGGTGCAAATGATGCAAGAGCTCCTACCTACGCAAAGACAGCTGCAGACAGCACCAATGTAACAAAAACACCAGCAACCATACTGCAGAAACCCCTGCTTAGGAATAACCCCAGAGAAGGAAAAACACCACGAATCCTCGCGCGCCTGCCTTCAGATCATCTAGCTCGCAAAGCAAGCCCAATTGCTACTCTTAGAAAGCTGAAGGCTGAACTCCCAGGGCCTTTGGCAGCAGCCATCACAGCAGTTCAAGCCATCCCCACAGGCATTGCCATCATTCCTAGAAGCTTGCAAGACATGGAGGCCCTGCTAGCCCAAAAGAATGTTTTAGCAGCCACCCTCACCAATACTCAGATAGAGAAGGAAGAACATTGGATCACCTGCCTGATTCCTGGGCTGCCCATGGAGATTAGTGACTATGGTGGTGGAACTCTGCGTCTCTCAGCAGAATCCATGACAGAAGAATTCACACTCCAAACCAGAATCAAGCCTGTCCAGAGTCGCTGGGCAAAAATACACCCTGGAAACCCAACAGCCACTCTTATATTACACTTTTCGCAAGAGACAGCAGTAAACCTGCCATCAAAAGTGGAACTATATGGATATCAAAGACCAGTGATCAGAAAGGCACCTAAGGTCAAAATACAACAATGCAGCAAATGCTGGGGATTTCATCAAGAGAGATACTGCCTCCGCGTCCCTCGCTGCAAAAAATGCAGTTCTAAGAATCATGTGAAAGGAAATCCATCCTGTCATAAGGAGAATGAAGCATGTGGATGCCCCAATCGCTGCACTAACTGTCTTGGACCACATGCCGCGGATGATCCATCCTGCCCCGCCAGACCAGGGATAAAGAATGGGACTGTTCAAAGGCACTCAAGAAACCAGCTGAGGGATATCCGCAATGCACAGAGTAAGGCATACTTGGCCAAGGCAAGTAACAGCAAATGCGGTGGTCGAGGGCCATCAGCAGACCTGAGGTTGAATGATTCTACTGAGCGTAGATCTAACCTCACACCGACATCAAACACAGCACCAAGCACAGCATTGAGCACAGCATCAGGCACAGCATTAGGCATGGCGCCCAACCCAACATCTAATGCAACACCCAACACGTCATCTCACGCAACAACACCCTCCTTTCAGCTACTCAATGAAGAAGAACTCTAGATCTCCGCAATTCCTGCAGATTATGCAAGTCAACGTAGGAAAAGGGGGCCCAGCACACGAGACGGCCCTCAATCTAGCGTTTGAAAGAAAGACTGACATTCTTCTCATACAGGAACCCTGGATTCACAGGAACTTAAGCCAACGCATCTCCAAAAAGCATCCAGCATTCAACTGCTTTGCCCCAATTGAAAAGTGGGACAGGAAGCCACGGGTCCTCACCTATGTGCGTAAACACCCACAAATCCATGCTCATGCAGTCCCAGGCCCCTGGGCAGAAAACCGGGACATCCACATGCTGCACATACAGGCCTGGGGTCTACAGCTTCAGACAGTCAACATATACAATGCACCCCCAGGCGCAGAGGATCCTGGACAAGGTGTGGGCTGTCTTCTCTCCTGGTCTGTCCCAGCACTCCCGTTGCTCCTTGCTGGCGACCTCAATATCAAGCACCCCGTGTGGCAACCAGGAGTGCCTCCAAGCATGTGGGCGGAACCATTCCTGCAATGGACCATGAATTTCAACTTTACTCTCACCATGGACCCAGACACTCCCACACGTGGGCATAACATGATAGACCTGGCCTGGGCCACCCCAGAATTAGTTATCAAAGGAGTGGACACACAGGTGGACAGATCCCTTTACACTTCCTCTGACCACCAGACTCTTCTCACCAAAATCAGCCTTCCACAGGGCGCAAGGCCTGACAGGCCAACCCATTTTTTCCGTCTTGACACCATGAATGAGAAGGTCTTTAACCAGACGCTGGAGGCCTATAAGCCAAAACTAGACAAACTATGTGATTTCCCAGAGTACCCCAATACAGATCAGCTGGATGCCCTGGCTAAAGGTATCACAGGTGCACTAATAGCTTCCCTGGAAAGTTCCACCAAGAAGAGCACCGGGCAAGGCACAGGTCAGCCATGGTGGAATGAGGACTGCCAGAAAGCAGTGACAACACTACATCGTGCACAGCACCTAGGCTCTAGTTTTTTACGAGAAGCAAAAAGCAACGTAGCCAGGACCACCAGGAAAGCCAAGAGAGAATACTGGCGAGGCAAGATAGCAGAGGCCTCAGTGGGGAAAGATATCTTTAAGATGATCAAATGGGCCCATTCAACTGGCTCCTTTCATTCCCCCCCTCTTGTAGATGAAGAGACTGGGCGAACGCGAACAACCCCTAGAGAGAAAAGAGACCTTCTGCAACGGGTGCTCTTACAGAAGGCTGCAAGCAGAGAGGATATCCCAATTAGCTGGTCCAACCCACCATCTGTCAAATTACCTTTTCCTGTTGCCTCAGCACATGAGATACAAAGTTCTCTGCTGAACACGGGTAATACCACTCCAGGAACTGATGGAGTGCCAACAGAGGTGCTACGAAAGGCATGGCCACATATTAAGGTATCAGTGGAAAGGCTGTTCAGAGCCTGCCTTAGGGTTGGCTGGCACCCAACCTCCTTTCGAGATGCCACACTGGTTGTGCTGCCTAAGGTCAACAGAGATCCAACACTCCCGCGATCCTACAGGCTTATAGCCCTTCTCTCAACGTTGGGGAAGGGACTGGAACGCCTGGTAGCCCGTAGGCTGGCCTGGACAGCTATACAAGAGAAGATTGTCCACCCCCAGCATTTTGGAGCCCTCCCTGGGCGGGCTGCCTCAGACCTAGTGGCAGCGATGGTTCATGATATAGAGGAAGCCTGGGCCCATGGAAAAGTAGTCTCTCTTCTTACTCTGGACATCAAGGGTGCTTTTGATGCTGTACTCAGAGGAAGGATGCTGCGGAGATTGCAAGAACAAGGCTGGCCACCAAATTTAATTAGATGGGTGGAAAGCTTCATGACAGGACGCACAGGCAGGATCAGATTGGATGGACTCCTGGGAGAGCTCTTTGATATCCCAGCAGGGCTTCCACAAGGCTCGCCAGTCTCACCTATTCTATTCATGCTGTTTATTTCAGCCTCTGTTCTTTCTAGGAACTATACAAAGAAGACGTGCACGCTTAGGCTACGCAGATGATCTAGGACTGCTTAGTGCTGGAACCACTCTTGAAGGGAATGTTGTTACTCTCCAGGAGGATTTCAAGTTGCTAAATGATTGGGCCAGCAAAGAAGGGCTGACATTTGATTTTGCCAAAACTGAGATAGCACACTTCACACGGCGCAGAACCCTTTCAAACCCCTCAATTGACCTTGAAACAACATCTGGCACTCACTCTATTACAGCAAAGGCAGTGAAAAGCTCCATAAGATATCTAGGAATCTGGCTAGATAGAAAACTGAGCTTCAAGAAACACGTGGAGACCATGGCGGCTAAGGCACGACAGGTGTCTAATGGCATACGAGCACTAAGCAACACAGCAAGAGGCGCCCCAGTACAACTGCTTAGACAATTCATTCAGGCCTGTGTGCTCTCTGTGCTCTGCTATGGAGCAGAGGCCTGGTGGCCTGGAGCCACACGAATGGAGAAGGGAAAGGAAATCTCCAATCAAATGGATTGCCTAGTCAGAAAGCTAGATCTAGCCCTTAGAGATGCTTTGCGAGGGGCACTGCCAGTCTACAAGACCACACCCATTTCAGCTCTACACCGTGAGCTAGGAATCATGCCAATGAAAGAGACACTAGACAACCGGCGTGCTGTATTTGCAGTAAGAATCAAAAAGCTTGACAAGAGGCACCCGCTAGTGAGACGCTCTAATAAAGTAGCTACCACCAAACCCTATACCACACGTCTGTCTAGAGCGTCCAGTCATGCTGGTGGGATAGAAGCATATGACCCTCTACTCACGCCCCCTTGGATGAGATTTCCCAGGAAAGAAGATCTGCAGATTGGGTATGAGGCAGGCCGCACAAAGGAACAGGCAGCACAAGACTTTAAGAGCTGGCTACAACAACGCAATCCCCTGGATCTGGTGGTCTTTACCGATGGTTCACAGATAGAGCACCCTCAGCGTGCGACTGGTGCAGGATGGGCTATATGCTGGGGTAGCAAACACCGTCTAATCTCCACAGGAAACCTGCCAATGGATAAAGCAGAGGTCTTTGACGCAGAGGCAATGGCAGCCCTGCAGGGCCTAAAGGAAGCCACCACCTTGCCTCAGGCGAAGTTTGCCAGCAACGTCTACATTTGCCTAGACAATTTGGAGGTAGCACGAGCCCTTGGATCCGTGCCAAACACCTCTAGCCAGCAGGTCTTCGCGCAGTTTCTGAAAGCCATAAAGGCCTGGCAGAGCAGGGATAGGCTCCCATTGGCCACCCAGAGCAGGGTGGTCATTAGATGGGTCCCAGGCCACGCAGGCGTGGCTGGTAATGAAAAGGCAGATCTTGAAGCCAAAGCAGCCGCAGCGCAGGCAGCAAGTGCAAGCATGGTACCTCAACCTGACAGCATAGGCACTCTAGCTTATATAAAGCGACACACTATGGAACAAACCACACAGGCCTTTGAGAACTACTGGGCCAAAAATCGGCCCAAACGCTATATGGAGCTGGAGATCCCACTAAAGAGAGCCTCAACAGAGGTAAAACTTTCACGCTTCACATTAGGAAAGCTCTATGCCGCCCGATCAGGTCATGGAGACTTTGCAGCCTACCACAGCCACCTTAAGCATGAAGATGCAGAGTGCTACTGCCGGTGCGGACATAGCAAAACTCCAGAACATTTCTACTATTGCACTCTTGCAAGAAAAGCAGCAAAGCGGCGCCGGCCTATCTACAATCTCCGCGAGACACTGGCAACCTCGCGTGGGGCCCTAGAATTCAACAACTGGCTAAGAGAAACAGCCTTCTATCAGAATATCTGTCCAATGCGCCGTCGCGCACCTCCAGATCAGATCCCACAGACCATTCTCTCCTCTGTCTTGCCCCCGTCTTCCTCACCACCTCCTCCTCCTTCCTCTCTTTCCTCTCCTTTCTTTCCTTCCTTGCCTTCCTTCCTATCCGCCTCCCCTACCTCCCTCCCACAAACCTAAAACCTCTCAAAACCTCTGCTCTATGGCAACCGACCCATGGGCTCTGCCGGTGCAGCAATACGCAACCCATTTTTGCCTCATTTGTAAGATAGCTACTAGATAGGTAGTCGCCTACGGGCGTAGCTCTACCCGCCCTATAGTTCGACGCGGACTCTACTAGATCACGTGCCCTTAAGGCACGTGGACTAACCGGGCGTTAAATAAAAACACACACACACACCTTAGTATTTTGTTATATAGCAGTTAGCAACGCAGAGAGATTCTATCTTAGACAGCTCACATCTACTCTCTAACAGAATCTCTCTCAAATCTCACTTTAATTGCAGATTCTCTCTTATCACTGCATCAGATACTCACTTACAAGCTCATATCATAATTATTGAAATCATTCAATATACTGATCAGAAAATCTCTGAGAGAGAGAAATCTAGTTTGAAAGAGACATCTTAAAAATTGAAGTATTTTCAAACTGCTGATTAACACTGCTACAGTCTTTGAATCAGCATATACAGATATGTCAGAGTCTCTCATCTCTTTTATTATTAAAGTATAGAACTCTGACTTTTTTACAATAGTAAAGAAGCAGAAGATAAGAAATAAAGATACAATCTTGAGTAGTGATATATTCTGAATCATCTCAAAAGACAGTTTACTTCAGACAAATAATAGAGTCTATGTTCTGTTACAACAAGTGCTGATCAAAGAGATAATCTGCATCAATTATAATGATTCATAAAAGAGTTATTTTAACATAAAACAGTTCATTAAGTGTGTTTAAAGTAAGTACTATTGGTATAATCTTACCTGAAATATCACTAAACATGCTCATATTTATGATACTTGTCAGAGGGTGAAAACACACTGTCACAAGCAGTATGATAAACTTGATTCAATTTCAACATCAATTAATTCATAGCAAATCATCACTATGAACTTCATCACTGACCTTCTGGTCATCATCTAGCTAGATAAGATCTATGATGCAATTCTTGTCTTAGATGATGTCTTAATCAAATATGCTCTGTACATTTCATATATAAAAAATATTACTATAAGAATACTAAAATAGATAAACTAATTATCAAAAGAAAATATTAGAAGCTCTATAACTAAGGTCATAAGAGAGGAGGTATATAGGCACTATGAGCATTATGAAGAGAAGAAAATAGCAATAGATAAAATGTATATATAGAATTGAATAGTAGCTAATCACTGAATCTCTTAAAGAAACTTTAAGAATTCAGAGTGTTTATATATATGAATAAGTAGTAATAGATTTTATCTTTAATCATTTATAAAATAGAGAATTAGTAATGCAGTGATCTGAATCTTCATGAAGTGCTGATTCTATTCTTCAGAAAGTGCTGATGTTAAAGAACTGATTTTTGAGAAGTGCTGATTTGTGCTGATTCTGAATATTGAATTTTGAGATGATGCTGATTCTTTAAAAGATACTAATTCTAAAGTGCTTTGATAAACAATATGATAAGCAGTGTGAGGACAAGAAACTAGTATAGAAAGAGAGTCTTAACATTACAGTAATCTTCTTTTTTATTAACACTGAGCTCAGCAGCTCTGAAAAATAGTTAATATAGAAATATGAGTATGAAATATTTATTAATATAGAAAATAACACTTATAATGCTTATTCAATGATGTTAAAGGACTAATTGCATGAGATAATTGCCATAAAAGCATTTATTGCTATAAAAATAAAAAGAAAAGGTATCTTATACTCTTTGAACTTTTCTTTCTTTATAATCTTATAATTAGAATTATTATAGATTCTTTGCAGTTGCTGCTGTCTCTAATCTTGAAGCTTTTCTCATTTTTTTTTTACCTCTATCAATATGACAGAATTAATTCTTTATTTTAGAGATATTCTCTGTGAGTGATGCTTGCTCAAGCTGAGTAGTTTGTCTGTAATATGTGATTATTCTCATTGTGAAAAACACTGTGATTCTTGCTGTCTTATGTATAAGTCATGTATCTGAGTGAGTATAGTGCACTTTTAGCTTCTTTGCTCATTATGATGACTGATAATTGTTTGTCTAGTATGCTTTTTCTTCTAAGTTGAGTTAGCTGCTTACTCTTCAAAGCTTTCTGTTTATTGCAGATTGAGTGAGATCAGTGAAGATTTCATGTTATTGAGTCAAGCTGCTGCATCTAATAGCAGTATTGACAGCTTTCTCTCATGCTGTTCATTCAGCAAAAGCTCATACTGCTGCTTTGATTGATATTGCTCATTGTACTCATTGTTAGATTAAGACTGCAAATGCACTAGTAGCGTTCTCTGAGAATGAGAAATGAGAGAATATAAAGAAAGAAGTTATATATAAGATAAAGAACTTTGAGTTGACTGAGAAGAAGAATATTGAGCTTGAGAAGAAAAGAATTGCTGTTCCTGAGCAGTATATAATAGCTATGATGATTGTGAATAAAAATTAAGTCAGAGAAAATTAGAGGTATACATCTAAGCTTTTGACTTGTTCAGATAATAGTGAAATAAATTTTTTCTGAAGACTTGATAATTTTTGATGCTTTAGTTGCCTCATTAAAACTATATAAAAAAAAACCTATTTAAAAAAAAGTAGTAAAAAGAGTATATGCATGAGAAAGAATTAATGCTTAGTGCACTTTTCAGAGTGAGTTCCGCACACTTGTCACTGTAATTTCTATTGTTCAAAAATATCAAATATCTCAATTTCTTGAATATTTTCAAGAAATTTTTATATATCATTTGAAGGTCTATAGCTCTTCCAATGTACATAATATTATTCTTTATCTCAGTATTTCTCTTTCTTTAATATCTTCTCAACTTGAAATTCTTCTTCATTAGTCACTAGCTTTAGTGCTAAAGATAGAGTAGTGTTATCTTTCATTTTATAAGATTCAAGTAATGAAATATGAAAGATAAAATGAATGTTGCATATTAAGTGTGAAAGAGAGAGTTTGTATGCCTATGTATTTCAAGATTCAATGATTTAAAAAGAGTTAACAAATTTATGATTCAATTTTCTAGTGAGATAGAGTATGTAGAAATTCTTTATATTGAGAAGCACATAGTCCTCTACATGAAAGTGCTTTGCACTGTGTTTGAAGTTATAGTATATCTTTTGCATAGTATTAATCTTCTTTAACTATTTTTAAATCTTTTTTTATATTGTTTATATTTCTTTGACCTGGTCAATTATCTCAATTGAGCTTGAATAAAGTAGATTATTGACATTAATTCAGAGGACAGATCTATAGCTAAGAAGTACATGAGCTGAAACTTCATTAATTGAGCTATGTCATAAAGTATTATAGATGAACTACACTAAAGATAATTATCTACCTCAATCATTCTGATGAAAATTCATGAAGTATCAAAGATAATACTTCAGTATCAGATTCTGATATTCAGTTTGACTATTTGTCTATGAATGAAAGGCTGTGAATAGTCTTTGTTTGATATCAAGTAGATAGCAGAGAGTTGATCAATATTGACTTATGAAAAAAGCTCTTCTATCTGAAACATGATTTTCAGAGATATCAAAAATGCTATAAGTATGAGTATAGATAATGTTTGCAAGGCCTTCTGCAGTATTATCTTTTGTACATAAAATGTATAGAGCATATTTGATTAAGACATCAACTAAGATAAGGATTGTATCATAGATCTTGTCTAGTCAAATGATGACTGAGAGATCAGTGATGAAGTTCATAGTGATGATTTATCATAAATTGATTAATATGAGTTATCATGATTGATATGAATTATCTCTTTGATCAGTACTTGTTGCAGTGGAATATAGACTCTATTATTTGTCTGAAGTAGACTATCTTTTGAGATAATTCAGAATATATCATTACTCAAGATTGTATTTTTATCTCTTATCTTTTACTTCTTTGCTATTGCAAAGAAGTTTAAGTCTTATGCTTTAATAAGAAGAGAGATGAGAAACTCTGACATATTTATATATACTGATTTAAAGACTGTAGTAGTGTTAATTAGCAGTCTGAGAATATCTCAATTCTTAAGATGTTTCTTTGAAATTAAATTTTTCTCTCTCAGAGATTTTCTGATCAGCATGTTGAGTAATTTCAATAAGTGTGATGTGAACTTGTGAGTAAGTATTTAATGCAGTGATAAGAGAGAATCTGCACTCAGAGTGAGATTTAAAAGAGGTTTAGCGCTCAGAGTATTGAGATTAAAAGATTTTATGCAGAGTATATGCTCTTGATCATAGACCTGTGTACAGTTAACAAGAGTTATAAGATTTTTATGAAAGTTAAATTTTCAACTCTGTTTGACACCGTGACAGAGCTTTTGTTGCAAGATAGAAAGTATGATTTTATTATGAAAAGAGTCAATGTAATCTGCATAGGGCTTATCAGCTGGGTTTTGTTTATCTGAGTGATGATGCAGAATAAAGTCATATGCTGATAGTACTTCTGTTCATTTAAACTGACATTGAGTTAGTGTTTTAATTATCATGAAATACTGAAGATTAATATAGTCAAAATAGATACTGATTAAATATTGACTTTCTTTTAGATAATGACATCAATTCTTGAAAGATGCAACAATTGCAAGAAGTTTCTTATCATAAATACCATATTATGATTTTGCATCTAGGAGTTTATAAGACCAGAATGCAATTGAGTATCATTAATTATTATCTTGTTTTTAAAAGATAATAACAGTTACTGCTGCTGTAGAGATATTTAATTCAATCTAAATTTCTTAGCTTGAGTTAAAATGAGTGAGTAGGAGAGTTTATATGAAGTGTTCTTTTAGATTATCGAAGATACATTAAGTTTTTTTTGTCTATGTGAACTGTGACTTTCATTCCCTCTTCTTTAAGATCTTTGTGAGATCAAAAAGAAACTTCATAATTTTAAAATAGTTTTCAATAAAGTGATGATAGAAGTTTATAAATCTCAAGAAAATCTGAACTCTTTTAACACTAGTTGAGACTAATCATTCTGTAATGATTACTACTTAATCTGATTTTATTTCAACACCCTGAGGTCCAACAATGAATTTCAGAAAGGAGGTTTTATTTTTAACAAATTCACATTTAGTGTATTTTACAAACAAATTTATGCAGTCTAGGTATTTAAGAATATTTTGTACATACACCTTATGCTCATTCATTGAGTTTGAATAGATAAGAATATCATCTAAATAAATCACATAGTATACGTCAAGAAGATTTATTAGAGTGTAGTTTATATAGATTTGAAAGTGACAGAGGCATTTGTGAGCTCAAAAGATATAACATTATACTCAAAGTGACCATATCATGTGTGAAATACTATTTTTCATCTATTACTACACTGAATATGTATTCTATAATAAGCATTTCTAAGATCAATCTTGAAAAAAACTTGTGCTTCAGAGAGTCTATCTAATATCTCACTTACAAGAGGTAATGAATATTTGTTTTTGATTGTGAGATGATTCAGACCTCTATAGTCTACACAGAGTTATAGATCTTCATTCTTCTTTGAAACAAAGAAAATGAAAGTATCTATAGAGCTTTGAAAAGAAGATATTCAGTCTCTCTTTAGTGTACTATTCAAGTAGTCTTAAAGAGTTTTTAGCTTTGTTTTAGAGAGATTGTAGATAGATATGAATGAAGGTCTGACTTATTTCTCAAAGTCAATTGAATACTCTGCATCAGGTACAGATGCACTGGACACACCTTTCTCAAAGAAAAAATGTGCATATAGTCAGACATAGTCAGGCAAGTCATTGATGGAAGCTGTATTTGCAAGTAAGCTAACTCCTGACAGCATTGAGATTTCAAGGTAAGGCTCAAAGGCCTGTAAGATTAAGGCAGATACTATTGTAAGTACATAGTCAGAAGTGTTAGTGAGTAATTCATTAGCAGCATCTGTTATACTTATAGTTATTCTTTGATTATTTGATATTTAATAAAAATAGAATTCTCTATCCTTTCAATCAATCAGAGAATTGAGCTGTTTGAGCTAAAGAAATTCTAATATTATATCATAGCCTAAAAGTTTGACAATATAAAAGAAGTGAGATTCTCTGATCATAGTTTCTTTGCTATCTGAGACTTCTATCTCTAGATTGATAATTTCAAATGAGTGTATTTGATGATCATCAAATTCCTCTATTCTACATGATATACGCTCTATTGATTGCAATTTATATGATTTGACTCAGAATTTACTGATAAAACTTGCCTGAGCTCTAGAATCTATAAAGGTAAAAATTGACATATTTACTGTAGGTGTTGAAATTTGGACAGGAAGAAGAAAGGATAGGCTTAGTGATTGCTTATAGAAGATTTCTGTAGAGGATTAAGCTCTAAGAACTAGAGGCTAGTCCTCTTATATAACAAGGATGAATTGTTTGAGAAAGGGAAGAAAAGAATGAGATGAGAATATGAGCTTAACTAAGCTCATATAGCATGATCACATGCATATATGCAAACAATAACTAGGCTGAGTCTGCCAGCCAGAGTGAATATAGGAGTTCAGCCTCTTATAATACTCTCCTTCTCCCTCTTTGTTACAGGCCTTTACAACTATTTAAAGTCCTCTTTACATTTAATTTTGCCTGCTGAGAGGCCTCTCAAGCATTCAAAACCTTCACTTTTTATAGAAAACTTGCATTATTTCATATAGACTCAGCCCAATTTACTCATTTAACAAGGTATTACTTTTTCCTCTGGTAGATTCATTCATCTCAAATTTTCTTAATCTCAAATCTAGATCCTTCTAAGGTCTCTATAGCAGGTGGCTGTCAGTCAGTTTGCCTCTAACTAGGCAGGGGATTCATCATCACAGCATGTAGAAGCTTTACATTAAAGATATTGTGAATGTTAGATAGAACATTCAGTCAGTAAGCATGAAATTCTATCTTTTCTAGCATAGTATATTGATTGTATTTTGTGTCCAGCTTCTTGCATGAGTGATTAGTTCTTATATTCTCTAAGCTCAACCAGACTTTATCTCCAGGTTGAAAGCTTGAAGCTGAGTCTCTTCATCTATTCACATAGTTCTCTTGAGATTGCTGAGCATTTATCATTTTTACTTGAGCTCACTTCAACACTTCATAGACCTTTCTCATATAATTATTCACAAATTTAATAGAATTATATGGTGTTTCAATAGGGGGTGCATTGACTATATCAATAAAGGAGATGTGAAAAAGATATGTTAAAAAGAATGAGCTCACATCTGCTGAGACAACATCTCTATTACTGATAATCAGCTCTGTCAAAGAGAGTCATTCACACCAGTCATTCTGTTGAAAGCTAACATACTTGCATAGATAGATTTTCAGGGTCTGATTCATTCACTCTATAGCTCTGTCAGTCTCTGAGTGATAGACTATAAAGAGTCATCTCTTAATATCTAATTTCTCACATATCTGAGTTCAAAACATGCTTATAAAAGCTGATCCTTAATCTGACACTACCACCTTAGAGATGTCATGTTGAGAAAAAATGTTGTGAAGAAACACTCTAGTCATCATCTTCATATCAGTTTTCTTAACTGCTTTTAATATAACTCTCTTGATCAGTCTGTCTGTTATAATCATGATGTTTGTGTATTTTTTAGAACTTGATAAGTTCACAATAAAGTTTATAAAAAGCTCCTGTTACATACATTCAGGAATGAGGAGAGGCTTAAGCAGTTTCTGATGTCAATCTCTTTATACAGTATTTGATCTGCAAAGATGACAGTTCCTGATCATTCTTCTCACATCAGTGACATAGCCTGATCAGTAGAACTCACATCTTAGAACTTCTGCTGTTTGCTCTCACCCAGAATAACCAGTAAGAGATGAGTCATAAGCCTCATACACTAACCTGATTCAAAGAGATTTGAAGTTTAGCACTTAATTATGACTTTGAAAAAGAAGCTCTCTGTTCTCATTTAAAGAGCACTCAGAGATGGAGGCTTTAATGCTGTGTTCAGAAGGAAATCTGAATCTTTCCTCACAAAGAGTCTGCCCTATACACTGCAGAATCTTGTCATTTTTGTGAATCTCATTTCACTGAGCTTGAAAAAACATCTCAGGTTTTACACTGGCAGCAACCACTCTTAGTTCCATTTCAGGTGCCAGTATATTAAACTTAAGTAGTTGAGCTTATCTCTGCTTAATTCTCTCATCATCAGTGCTCTGTGACATGTTCTGCTCTCTTTGTGATAGAATTTCTGATTCAGCATTCAACTTTCCTGGCTGGTAATCAATTCTGAAGTTGAATTGATAGAGAATATTCATTCAATGTAGCTGTTTTTCATTTAGTCTATGTGTAGTCATAAAGTATTCTAGATTCTTATGATCTGTGAGGATCTTGAATTTCTTTATACTTCATAGCTCAGTATCTCATTTCTTTAAACACTCAATTATTACTAATAACTTCTTATCATGAATCTCATAATTACATTCCGCAGGTGAATGCTTGTAAGAGAAGAAGGCACATGAGCATAGAATGCTCTGCTCATCATATTATAGTAGCACTTCTTCTGAAGCATAATCTGAGGAGTTCATTTTCAATATAGTCTCACAGTCAGAGTCAAATTGAAGCAGGATTGGAGCAGAGATAAACATTGATTTTAGACACTTAAAAGCTTCCTCAGCTTTGCTCATCCACAAAAAAAAAAACATTCTTGCATGTAAGAATTGTCAATGAGGTCATAATCTTTAAGAAATCTCTGATAAATCATCTATAGAAATTGTCAAAGCCTAAAAATCCTCATACACCCTTAAGAGTAGTAGGTGTCATTCATTTCAAAACAGCTTTAATCTTCTTTGAATCTATTTGTATACCCTTGCTCACTTCAATGATGAATTCAAGATATTTTGTACTGTTCATCTCAAACTCACTCTTTCTGATATCTGCCTGCAGGCCTGATTCCTGTAGATGCATAAGTATCTTTTGTACATGCTCATGATGCTCCTGTAAGCTTCTTGATGAAAATATCAAGATGTCATCTAAATAAACTGAGCAGAAGTTGTCCAGATATCCACATAATGCTCAGTTGATATATTTGTGAAATGTGCTCAGAGCATTGGCCAAATCAAAGGGTGTAATAAGCCACTCAAATAGCCTATATCTAGTTCTAAAGACTGTCATTCACTCATCACCTTCTGTGATTCAAATCTTGTGAAAAGCTGCAATAATGTCCAGCTTAATGAATCATTTAGCTTGTCTAATTCACTGTAGAGTCTCACTAATTAATGGTAGAGGATATCAATCCTTTCAGGTGATTTTGTTAAGAGCTCAATAGTTCATACAGAATCTTAGTCCACCCTCAGACTTCTTCACAAATAGTATGAGATTGACTGCAGGGGAGTTTCTCACTCTAATAAAACTCTTATCTAGATAATCTGTAAGAGTCTTTCACAAAGCCAGTAGTTCCTCTCAAGACATATTATATAATAAGTCTCAATGAGGTTGTTCTGTGCTATCATCAGTCTTTTTAATCAGTTCAATCCCATGATCTCTACCTGGGCCATGAAGTGGGGGTAGAGTGTCAGCAGCTTCCTTATCAAATATGTCCAAAAACTCATGATAATATTCAGACAGCTTTTCTCTAGGGTCAATCTTTGATTTCACTTCTAGAGCCTTTTGAATGTCAGTCAAACTGATAGTGAAGATCTTGATGTTTCACTTCTCTCAAGTGCTTGCAAGCCTAGAGAAGCTTACAGCAGAGATGAGAATCATGTCAGCTTTTGCATTTGAACTAAGCTCTACCTTTATACCACTCTCTTCAAATCTCATAATTCTTCAATAAGGGATTATAGTCACCTTTTGCTGGGCCAGCCAGGGGTCACCTAGATACATATCATGACTATGTAACTTATTCACCATATAGAGAAAGGTCTATTCAGTTGCATGACAATCTATATCAATTTGAATACCAGTCACTATGCTTGTAGAGAGTCTCATGGAGTCTTCAAAGCTAGTCATTTTAACAGAAGGAATTTCAATACATGGAAGTTTATGCTTGTTAATGTAGAATTGAGAAATAAGACCATAGACATTACATCCACTGTCTATTATTGCTCTAGTTGAAAAGGCATTATCTACTACAGCATCAACAGTGAAGGGTTTGAATATTATCTTAGATTTAAATCTATAAGAGGTTGAACCCCTAGATTTGCTCTGGCTGGCTGACTCAGCCTAGCCATTGTTCACATGTGCGCACGTGATCATGCTATGTGAGCTTGCTTAAGCTTGAGTTCTCATCTCATTCTTTTCTTCTCTTTCTCAAGCAATTCATCCTTGTTATATAGGAGGACTAGCCTCTAGTTCTTAGAGCTTAACCCACTACATTATGAATTGCTTCACTCCTTTCATTGATAGGCCACTGGGAGTCTTAATCCTGTATCATGAAGCTCAGCAACTATGCTGACATATGATAGACTATTGAGAGTCTTAAATCCTGCATCACAAAGTTCAGTGATAGCACTGGTATATGAATAGACTGAGTTAGCAATTGTGCTAACAAACAAACAAGCAACATTGAAAATGTCTAGCTGAATGAGATAAAGCAGCAGACTTGTACAACAAATACACAAATGAATCAATGTGAAGCAATGAGCAGAAATATCTTCAGCAGCTTTGAACAACAATGAATGATCTTTCTGCAACAGCAGAAACAGGTTCAGTGTGGGAACAGAGATTTAATAGCAGCTCAGCAAGCTGAAATAGCTAATCTATGACAAGCTTTGAACATCTTAATATCAATTCTCTCTCAATCAAACTCACAACTACTCATTGCAGTCAGAAGATCAAAGATTAAGCTATTGAACTATGAGAAGTATGATGATTCTAATCTGGAGCACTACCCTCAGTGAGAGCTAAAGCTTCAATCAAAACTTAAGATTGATGAGAAAGCTTTAGGTAATAATGAGGAATGTGCTTGGTATGTGTACTCAAGACTGGAAGAAATGGCAGCAGCTTGAGTTTATCTCTGAGTTGAGAATAATAAAGACAAGATCAACTTCACAGTAAAGAGCTTACTGAAGCAGACACACATGCTCTTTAGTGATTCTGCATGACAGAAAAAGATTATGCAAAAGCTCAACAATCTACAGCAGGGTAGAAGAGCTCTCTTTGACTTTCTGCCTGAATTTAATCAGCTACTGCTGGAAGCTGATGGTCATGGATAAGATGATCACATTAAAAAGAGGTATTTGAAATCTGCTCTAAGCATGGAGCTGAGAGAAGGCATGATGAGTGTAAGAGAACTGTCTCTCTATGAGAATTACTGCAAGGAGCTTAGATTAGTTGATCATCAACTCTCTGAGCTTAAGACTTTAAGGCAGTGATCTAAACATTGTGAGAGCAGATCTTCTTCAGATCATATGATATCTAATTTACACTCTCTACTTTGTCATGCTGTTCTTGACTGATGAAACCAGTCTCAAACTTCCACTGATGATCTGATGAATCTCTTTCCTGGTGCTGTGACTCTAAGCATCTGCCACATCAAATTGATAAATCAGACAGAGGTTAATCAATGAAGAGAGCAAGGCCTATGCCTGAGATGTGAAGCTAGAGGTCATATGATTAAGAGCTGCTCATTCAAACCTTCCAGATGCTCTGCCACCCTCATGATAGCTAAGGTGATCCCTGAGCTGGTACTGGACAACAACAATGTGGATATGAGTGAGGATTTGGGAAAAAAGTAGCTTCAACCAAAAGACACTGAAAGAAGTGAAATAAGAAGCTTATAAGAAAGCAATGAAGAAGATTTAAATCTAAGATGATATTCAAACCCTTTATTGTCAATGCTCTAATAGATAATGCCTTTTCAACTAGAGCAATGATAGATAGTGAATGTAATGTCTATGATCTTATTTCTCAATTCTATGTTAACAAGTATAAGCTTCTGTGCATTGAAATTCCCACTGTTAAAATGACTGGCTTTGAAGACTCTATGAGACTCTCCACAAGTATAGTAACTGGCATTTGAATTGATATAGATGGTCACATAACTGAATAGGCCTTTCTCTATGTGGTGAATAAGTTACATAGTCATGATATATATCTAGATGACCCCTGGCTGGCCCAGCAAAAGGTGACTGTGATCTCTCATCAAAGAATTGTGAGATTTGAAGAGAGTGGCATAGAGGTAGAGTCTAGTTCAAATGCAAAAGCTGATGTGATTCTCATCTCTGCTGTAAGCTTCTCTAGGCTTGTGAGCACTTGAGAGAAGTGAAATATTGAGATCTTCACTGTCAGTTTGACTGACATTCAAAAGACTCTAGAAGTGAAATCAAAGATTGACCATAGAGAAAAGCTGCCTGAACATTATCATGAGTTTTTGAATGTATTTGATAAGGAAGCTGTTGACACTCTACTCCCACTTCATGACTCAGGTAGAGATCATGAGATTGAACTGATTATAAAGGCTGATGATAGTGTGGAACAACCCCATTGGGACTCATTATATAATATATCTTGAGAGGAACTACTGGCTTTGTGAAAGACTCTTACAGATTATCTGGATAAGAGTTTTATTAGAATAAGCAACTCCCTTGCAGCCACCCTCATACTATTCATGAAGAAGTCTAGAGGTGGACTAAGATTCTGTGTGAACTATCAAGCTCTTAACAAAATCATCTGAAAGGATTGATATCCTCTACCATTAATTAGTGAGACTCTATAGTGAATTGGACAGGCTAAATAATTCACTAAGTTAGACATTATTGCAGCTTTTCACAAGATTTGAATCACAGAAGGTGATGAGTAGATGACAGTCTTTAGAATCAGATACAGGCTATTTGAGTGGCTGGTTACACCCTTTGATCTGACCAATACTCTGAGCACATTTCAAAAATATATGAACTGGGCATTACATAGATATCTGAACAACTTCTGCTCAGTCTATTTAGATGACATCTTGATATTTTTCTCAAGAAGCTTATAAGAGCATCATGAGCATGTACAAAAGGTGCTTATGCATCTATAGAAAGCAGGCCTGCAGACAGACATCAGAAAGAGTGAGTTCAAGATGAACAGCACAAAATATCTTGAATTCATCATTGAAGTGAGCAAGGATATACAAATGAATTCAGAGAAGGTTAAAGCTGTTTTGAAATGAATGATACCTACTACTCTTAAAGGTGTATGAGGATTTTTAGACTTTGTCAATTTCTATAGATGATTTATCAGAGATTTCTCAAAGATTGTAATCTCACTGATGATTCTTACATGCAAGAATGTTTCTTTTTTATGGATGAGCAAGGCTGAGGAAGCTTTTAAATATCTAAAATCAATGTTTATCTCTGCTCTAATCCTGTTTTAATTTGACTTTGATCATGAGACTATATTGAAAATGAACTCCTCAGATTATGTCTCAAGAGGAGTGCTGCTACAATATGATGAGCAGAGCATTCTACACTCATGTGCCTTCTTCTCTTGCAAGCATTCACCTGCAGAATGCAACTATAAGATTCATGATAAGAAGTTATTAGTGATAATTGAGTGTTTAAAGGAATGAAATGCTGAGCTATGAAGTGTAAAGAAATTCAAGATTCTCACAGATCATAAGAATCTAGAATACTTCATGACTACATGCAGACTAAATGAAAGACAGCTATGTTGGATGAATATTCTCTATTGATTTAACTTCAGAATTGATTACCAGCCAGAGAAGTTGAATGCTGAATCAGATACTCTATCATGAAGAGAGCAGAATATGTCACAGAGCACTGATGATGAGAGAATCAAGCAGAGACAAGCTCAACTACTTAAGTTTAATGTACTGGTACCTGGAATGGAATCAATAGTGACTGCTGCCAGTGTGAAATCTGAGATATGTTAGGCTCAGCGTCCGACCGAGCCCGACCGAAGGCCGGTGCCCGGTTAGACTCGACGTCGGATTAAGCTCGGCGCCCGATTAGGCCTAATCCATATCACGTGACCACACGACCATGCAGGTGGTTATAATCCACGCAGGCCCCCAGCACCCCCTTTCATCCCATCAAGCTTAGTATTTCGTTATATAGCAGTTAGCAACGCAGAGAGTCTTTCTTCTTATGCAGCTCGCATTCGCTCCCTAACACAATACTAAGCTTTCCTTCTACCTTCTCACTCAGGTTTCAGCAGAAAACTTGAGTGCCTCAGTTGAATTAGAACCTGCTAGTTCAGAGCCTGACAACGCGTCAGATCAACTGCTAAGACAACAGCACTGTTGAAGACAACGGCTCAATCCAACATCAGATGGCCACCACAGGCTCCCAACCCCCTGGAAGGGGCCGAAAGGACTGGTGATACCTCCTAACAAGACCAACTGACCAACCACGCGTCTCAATTGAGGAATTCAGAGAGGCAATCCACTCGGACAGCGACCGTGTTTATAATGAGTTGGCGGCGATCTTCGATGGCATCTTTGACGATGAAAAAACACTAAGGGATACAATCACACGTCTGAGGATGGAACGGAACAACGCCACTGACCAGGCCGCTGTCAAGCAAAGCCAGATTGATGAGCTAATTGCTGAACGCGATGAACTTAGCCACACCCTGGTCCGCATGACAGTCAGCAACCAAGCAGCAAGTCGAGGTGTCACCCCCTCTGAGACTACCCGGAGGTCTGTCAAGATTGATGACCCAAAACACCTCACTGACGGCAAGGAGCCAAAATTTGAACACTGGCTCTCCCGGATGAAGAACAAGCTCCGGGAGAACGCTGACCACTACCCTACTGAACGCATGAGGATTGCATACATCGAAAACCGGACTGATGGGGACGCGGCACGTCACATTGCGCCCTGTATGGAAGAGGACCACCCCGAGCGATATCAGACTGCAGAAGAGATATTTGAGCACCTCAAGTCAATATATGAGGATGCTAACAAGCTGCAAAATGCCAAGAGTGATTATCGCAAGCTGATTATGCGCAATGGGGACAATTATCATGAATTTGTCACAAAATTCTTACACCTGGCAGGTGAGGCCAAGATTGCCAGGGGGGACTACAAGACAGACTTCAATGACAAGCTGTCCTTTGACCTCCAGAAGATGGTAGCAGTAGCCAATGCGACCACTGATACATATGCTGAGTTTCAGAAAATCTGTGCGCAGGCAGCTCACACCCTCCAGACAATCAATGCCACCCAGAAATCAAAGAGCTCGCGGGGAAATGGGCCTAATACCTTCAAGCAGAACACCCTGCGGACCGCCAACAGTCAAACACCCCCCAGCATCTCTACAACAAAATCCCCTACTGTGAAGGAGGCCTTGAGCTCTCGTCCGGATATTCAGTGCTACTACTGTAAGGAAAAAGGCCACATTGCCAGGAACTGCCCTGCAAAGCAGAAGTCCCAGCAGGTGATTGCTGAGCTCACAGGGAATGATGCCCCTGAGCCTTCAGCAGATTTGGGAAAAGAGTGAGCCTGAGAGAAGACTCCACCTCAGGTAGTTCAATAGTCTGTGAGAGGTTTGAGATGAAGGACTTGATTGGGGGGAAAAGCTTTAATGTGCCAATCAAATTAGCCTACAATGGAATTGCTACTTCTACAAATTCTCTTGCTGATACTGGAGCAAATGGAGCGAATTTTATTGATACCCGATATGCCATAGAATTGGCAAGATTCTTTGATAGGAAGTTTCAAGAACTCCCATTCAAATGCCGCATGAAGGGATACAATGGCGCCCCCGGCGGGGTGATAGACCGCACATTGACCCTAAACCTCTGGGTGGATGGCCGGAGATTTCAGAATGTCCCTCTGCTGGTAACAGACCTAGGCCAGCACCCTGTCATCCTGGGACGGAAGTGGTTGGCAGCACAGGATATATGGCTTGATGTTAAAAACCAATGCCTGGTTTGGCCGAGTGAACGGTCTATCCCTGAACAGGTGGCGGAGCTGATGTTGAAGATAGTACCCTGGTCAGTACTGAAGCGCCCAGACCCCAAGCCTGAGCATCAGGCGGATGTGGAACGAAGAGAGATCAAGCTGGATGAGGAGATCAGACAGGAGCATCAGGCTCAGCTCCGCAGATTGAAAGGGATCAGCTCAGTCGTGATGCCTGAGACGAGGCAGGGGCTGACCTGGGAGGAGACAGCACCACAGATGATGGATATGAACTTCATTGGGGCTGCTTCCTTCCATGGTTATATGAAGAACAAGAAGTCAACAGTCTTCATAACCAGTCTGTATGAAATTGATAAACAGCTTGAGGAGAAGCGGGGTTTAGTGGGAGCTGAGGATGAGTCTGATGAGGAGCTGATCAGCAACTTACCAGAATGGTTGAAAGGCCGGGAGGACTGCTTCTCAAAGAAAGCATCAGATGAACTGCCCCCCCTATGGAAGAATGTTGATTTTAAAATAGAGCTCCAGCCTGATGTTGACCTCACCCAGGGCATTGGACATGCGCCTCTATATAAGATGAATCTAGAGGAACTAGAGGCAGTGAAGACCTACCTTGAAGCCAACCTAGCAAAGGGTTTCATCACCCCAAGTTCAGCCCCCTACGCCTCCCCAATCCTGATTGCCCGTAGTGGGAAGAAGCTATGATTCTGTGTTGACTTTCGCAAGCTGAATGCTATAACCAAACGAGATCAGTATCCCTTGCCCCTGATAGATGAGCTGATGGACCGACTCAATGGGGCGAAATACTTTACAAAGTTGGACATTCGGCAGGGGTTCCATCGCATCCGAATGGACCCTGAGTCTGAGGACCTGACCACCTTTAGAACCCGCTACGGGACCTATAAATATCGGGTGGTCCCCTTTGGCCTTACAAACGCCCCTGCCTGCTTTCAACGGTTTGTTAACAGTATCTTCTTTGACTACCTGGACAAGTTTATGACAGCATTCATGGATGATCTTCTAATCTATAGCAAGAATCTGGAGGAGCACAAGCAGCAGGTAAACTCAGTGCTAGACCAACTAAAGACAGCGGGTTTGCAAGCCAGCATCCAGAAATGTGAGTTTGCAGTCCAGAGGACAAAATACCTAGGGTTCATCATCAGTACAGAAGGGATTGAGGCAGACCCAGAGAAGACAGCTGCCATTGTGAGATGGCAGGCCCCCACCACAGTCAAAGGAGTCCAGTCATTCCTAGGATTTGGCAATTTCTACCGACGATTCATAAGGAACTACAGCCGAATCGCAAAGCCACTGTACCAATTGACAAAGAAGACTACCCCATTTGTGTGGACATCAGAATGCAAATCAGCCTTTGAAAAACTGAAGAGGCAGCTGGTGGAGGCTCCAACACTGCGTTACTATGACCCTGAGCGGGAGACTCGTATTGAGACTGACGCCTCTGACGGAGTAGTGGCTGGGGTACTAAGTCAAAGATTTGAAAATGACCTTTGGCACCCAGTAGCCTTCTATTCAAAGACAATGAATGGTGCAGAGCTTAATTATGAAGTTCATGATAAGGAAATGCTGGCAGTAGTCCGGGCCTTACAAGAATGGCGGGCAGAGCTTGAGGGACTACAACGGGAGGAACAATTCAAGATCCTCACTGATCATCGTGCACTGGAATACTTCATGACTACCAAGAAGCTGAATGCACGTCAAGCCCGCTGGGCAGAGTTCCTCTCCCGTTTCTACTTTGAGATCAAGTATCGACCAGGCAAGGCCAACCTGCTAGCAGACGCACTGAGCAGGCCTGAGCAGGTTAGAAGGCAACAGGACGGCCGTATGCAGATTCTCCTAGGACCAGAGACCCTCGACCCCCAGATCACTCCCTCTACAGACATTGCTAGCATCAACTCCTCAGAGAAAGAGAGCATTGCTGAATGCATAGTGTCTCTAAACAAGACAGCCACCTCAATTGAGCCCCTGCGGCAGCAGGCAGATGATGAGAATAGTCCCTATACAATGGAGGACAATGTGCTACGGTACAATGGAAGACTAGTGGTGCCTGTTCAGGAAAAGGAAACCCTGATAGCCAAGCTACTGCAGGAAATTCATGATCAAGCTTCAACAGCACACCCTGGAGGACGAAAGACCCTGGCCCTGGTGCAATCACGCTATTGGTGGGCCACCTGGCAGACAGACGTCCTACGCTATATTCGGAACTGCCATGTGTGCTGGATCAGTAAAATTCCAAGAGATAAGACTCCTGGTTTGCTAAAGCCATTACCAATACCAGAACAGGCATGGCAGCATATTGCAATGGACTTCATGGACGTGCCGAAAAGCAAAACAGGTTATGATGCCATTTTGGTCATAGTATGCTGGCTAAGCAAGAAGACAATCTCCATTCCAACCACCCGGGGAGTTACAGCCCAGGAGCTGGCCCGACTATTCATTCGATTCTACTATTCATACAATGGGGCGCCTGACTCAATTGTCTCTGACCGAGGCCCCCAGTTCATATCAAGCTTTTGGGATGAGTTTACACAGATCCTGGGCATAAAACTGAAACTCTCAACGGCGCATCATGCACAAACTGATGGACAGACAGAAGTGGTGAATCAATACATTGCCACCCGTCTTCGCCCCTATGTCAGTTACTACCAAGACGACTGGGATGAGTGGCTGCCCATTATAGACCATGCCTCCGCAGCTACCCCAAACACTTCCACAGGGATCTCCCCCTTCCTCGCAGCAAATGGATATGAACCCTGAATGTCATTTGACTGGCAACCACTGGCGGAGAAATTGGACATGAATGAGAAAAGAAATCGAGAAGCAGCAAGGAGCTTCATTCACCGAATGAGAGAGATCTGGAACCAGGCGAGTAAAGGCATAAAGACAGCACAGGAACAGATGAAGAGGCAGACTGACAAGCACCATTGAGAGCCTGACTTTGCAGTAGGAGATTTTGTTTATCTAACATTGAAATCATACAAGATGGATCGACCAAGCCGTAAACTGGCAGAGCAGAATGCCGGCCCCTTCAGAATCCTGGAAAAGGTGGGCAATGCCTACAAACTGGACCTCCCCATAACAATGAAAATTCATTCAATCTTCTCCCCAGACAAGCTATGCAAGGACTCCAGAGACCCTCTACCTGGCCAGACTATCAGACCACCAGACCCAATTGAAATAGATGGTGAGAATGAATGGGAAATAGATCGTATACTGGCCAGTAGAATAAGCCGGAGCAAGCTGCAGTATTGGGTGCGCTGGAAGGGGTTTGATGAGGATTCTTCATGGTACCCCGCTCGCGACTTCAAAGGATCACCACACGCCATACGCGACTTCCATGAGGCTAACCCTACAAAAGCTGGACCCCCAAGGCGACTAGATGAGTGGCTGAAGGCATGGGAGACAGACAGCTACCTGAAGGACGAGGTTGATGACGACCTACCGGCATGAGGACATGCCTGCCCCTAGACCGGGGGGTGATGTTAGGCTCAGCGTCCGACCGAGCCCGACCGAAGGCCGGTGCCCGGTTAGACTCGACGTCGGATTAAGCTCGGCGCCCGATTAGGCCTAATCCATATCACGTGACCACACGACCATGCAGGTGGTTATAATCCACGCAGGCCCCCAGCACCCCCTTTCATCCCATCAAGCTTAGTATTTCGTTATATAGCAGTTAGCAACGCAGAGAGTCTTTCTTCTTATGCAGCTCGCATTCGCTCCCTAACAAGATATCTCTTCAAGCTCAGTGAAATGAGACTTATAAAAATGACAAAATTCTGCAGTATCTGAAGTAAACTCTTCATGAGAGAAGATTCAGATTTCCTTCTGAACTCAGCATTAAGGCCTCTGTCTCTGAGTGCTCTTTAAATGAGAACAGAGAGCTTCTCTTTTGAGATTGTAAGTGAGTGTCAGACTTCAAACCTCTCTGAACCAGGTTAGTGCATGAGACTCATGACTCACCTCTTACCAGCCATCCCAGGTGAGAGTAAATGACAGAAGTTCTAAGACATGAGTTCTACTGGCTAGACTATGCCACTGATGTAAGAAGAATGATCAGGAATTGTTATCTTTGCAGATCAAACACTGCATGAAGAGATCAACATCAGAGACTGCTTAAGCCTCTTCTCATTTCTGAATGCATGTGGCAGGAGCTTTTCATGAACTTTATTGTAGACTTATCAAGCTCTAAAGAATACACAAACATCATGATTATAACAGACAAACTGACCAAGGGGGTTATATTAAAAGCAGTTAAGAAAACTGATGTGGAGACAGTGACTAGAGTATTCCTTCACAACATCATCTCTCAACATGACATTTCTAAGGCAGTAGTGTCAGATTGAGAGTCAACTTTCACAAGCATGTTTTGAACTCAGATGTGTGAGAAATTAAGCATTAAGAGATGACTCTTCACAGTCTATCACTCAGAGACTGATGAAGCTACAGAGTGAATGAATCAGATTCTGAAAATCTACTTACACAAGTACATTAACTTTCCATAGAATGACTGGTGTGAATGACTCTCTCTAGCAGAGCTAATCATCAATAATAGAGATGCTGCCTCAATGAGTGTGAGCTCTTTTTTTTTAACACATCTTTTTCACATCTCCTTCATTGATATAGCTGATGCACCTCTCATTGAAATGTCATATAATCCTATTGAGTTTGCAGATGATTATATGAGAAAGACCTGTGAAGTGTTGAAGTGGGCTCAAGTAAAAATGACAGATGCTCAGCAATCTCAAGAGAAATATGTGAATAGATGAAGAGACTCAGCTTCAAGCTTTCAACCTGAAGATAAGATCTGGTTGAGCTTAGAGAACATGAGAACTAATTGTCTGTGCAAGAAGCTGAATATGAAATACAATCAATATACTGTGCTAGAAAAGATAAGATTTCATGCTTATCAACTGAATATCTCATCTGACATTCACAATATCTTTAATGTAAAGCTTCTACATGCTGTGATGACAGATCTCCTGCCTAGTCAGAGGCAAACTGACTGACAGCCACTCACTATAGAGATCCTGAAAGAACCTGAGTTTGAGATTGAGGAAATTCAGAGTGAATGAACCTATTAGAGGAAAAAACAATATCTTGTTAAATGAGTAGGTTGAGCTGAGTCTATATGGAATGACATGAGCCTCCTACAAGAAGTGAAGGCCTTGAATGCTTGAGAGGCCTCTCAACAGGCAAAATTAGATGTAAAGAGAGCTTTAAATAGTCATAAAGACCTGCAACAAAGAGGGAGAAGAGGGGTATTATAAGAGGTTGAACCTCTAGATTTGCTCTGACTGGCTGACTCAGCCTAGCCATTGTTCACATGTGCGCATGTGATCATGCTACGTGAGCTTGCTTAAGCTTGAGTTCTGATCTCATTCTTTTCTTCCCTTTCTCAAGCAATTCATCCTTGTTATATAAGAGGACTAGTCTCTAGTTCTTAGAGCTTAACCCTTTACAAAATCTTCTCCATTACTTCTTTATAAGCTTCTTATTTCACTCCTTTCAGTGTCTTTTAATTGGAACTACTCTTTTCCCAAATTCTCACTCATATTCACATCATTATCATTCAGTACCAGCTCAGGGATCACCTTAATTATCATGAGAATGACAGGGCGTCTGGGAGGTTTGAATGAGCAGCTTTTAATCATATAATCTTCAGCTTCACATCTCAAGCACAGGCCTTGCTCTCTTCATTGATTAACCTCTGTCTGATTTATCAATTTGATGTGATGAGTGCTTGAGGTCACAGCACCAGGAAAGAGATTCATCAGATCATCAATGGAAGCTTGAGACTGATTTCATCAATCAAGAACAGCATGATGAAGTAGAGAGTGTGAATTAGATGTTGTATGATCTGAAGAAGATCTGCTCTCACAATGTTTAGACCATTGCCTTAAAGTCTTAAGCTTATAGAGTTGATGATTAACTAATCTAAGCTCCTTGCAGTAATTCTTATAGAGAGACAGTTTTCTTACATTCATCATGCCTTCCCTCAGCTCCATGCTTAGAATGGATTTCAAATACTTCTTTTTAATGTGATCATCTCATCTGTGACCACCAGCTTCCAGCAGTAGCTGATTAAATTCAAGCAGAAAGTCAAAGATAATTCTTCTACTCTATCATAGATTGTTGAGCTTTTGCATAGCCTTTTTCTGTTGTGCAGAATCACTAAAGAACATATGTGTTTGCTTCAGTAAGCTCTCTATCATGAAGTTGATCTTGTCCTTATTATTCTCAACTCAGGGATAAACTTGAGCTACTGTCATTTCTTCCAGTCTTGAGTATACATACTAAGCACATTCCTCATTATTACCTAAAGCTTTCTCATTGATCTTAAGTTTTGATTGAAGCTTTAGCTCTCACTGAGAGTAGTGCTTCAGATTAGAATCATCATACTTCTCACAGTCTAGTAGCTTGATTTTTAGTCTTCTGACTGCAATAAGTGATTGTGAGTTCAATTGAGAGAGAGTTGATGTTGAAGTGTTCAAAGCTTGTCATAGATTAGCTATTTCAGCTTGCTGAGCTGTTATTAAATTTCTGTTTTCACACTGGACCTGTTTCTGCTGTTGGAGAAAGATCATTCATTGTTGTTCAAAGCTGCTGGGGGTATCCCTGCTCATTACTTCACATTGATTCATTTGTGTATTTGTTGTACAAGTCTGCTGCTTTATCTCATTCAGCTAGATGTTTTCAATGTTGCTCATTCATTTGTTAGCACAATTGCTAACCCAGTCTATTCATATACCAGTGCTATCACTGAACTTCATGATGCAGGATTTAAGGCTTTCAATAGTCTATCATATGTCAGCACATTTGCTGAGCTTCATGATATAGGATTAAGACTTTCAGTGATCTATCAATGAAAGAAGTGAAGCAATTTGTAATGTAAAGGGTTAAGCTCTAAGAACTAGAGGCTAGTCCTCCTATATAACAAGGATAAATTGCTTGAGAAAGGGAAGAAAAGAATGAGATGAGAACATGAGCTTAAGCAAGCTCGCATAGCATGATCATGTGCGCACATGCAAATGATGGCTAGGCTGAGTCAGCCAGCCAGAGCAAATCTAGGGGTTCAACCCCTTATATCTATAAATAAAGATCATACTCTTTGATCTAAGCAATAACTCAGTAATTTTTTAGTGCTTTATGAATACTATCTTCTTCAACTACTTGAATCAGTTCATGACTGCTTTCATAAATGATCTGCTGATTTACAGTAAAATCTTAAGAGAATATAAGAAGCATATTAAGAAGATGTTGATCAGATTATGAAAAGCTAAACTATAGACAAGTATCTCAAAATGTGAGTTTCATGTTCAACAGATAAAATATTTAAGTTTTATTATCATTGATCAAAAAATCAAAATAAATTCAAAAAAAATAACAATAATATTACAATGAGCAGTATCTAATATATTTAAAGAAGTTTAATTCTTTTTGAGATTCTATAACTTCTATTAGTATTTTGTTAAGAAATACAGTCAGATTATGAGATCACTGTTTAAACTTATCTGAAAGAATTATTCTTTCAAGTGAAATGAAATCTATCAATATATTTTTGATCAAATGAAGAGAGCTCTGTCTGAAGTCTCAGTACTTTATCATTACAACTTAAATTAAGAAATATGAGTGAAGATAAATATATTAGATAATACTATAGTTGATGTTCTATCTCAGCTGTGTAAGAATGAATAGTAATATTTCATTATCTTCTACTTAGCTTCTATGAATAAAGCAGAAAAAAACTATAAAATTCATAATAAAAAGATGCTAGCAATTATGAGAGCATTGACAGAATGACAAGCTAAGCTGAAAGATCTTTAGAGAATAGAAAGATTCAAGATTCTGACTGATTATCAGATTTTCAAGTACTTTATAACAACTAAGAATCTCAATATTTGATAAATATAATAAGCAGAGTTCCTCTTTTAATTCTACTTTCTAATTCATTATTAGCCTGAGTATTAGAATATAGTAGCAGATATGCTGAGTTAATCAAAAGTTCAAAATAATAATAATAATACTTAGATGCAACTGTTTCTCAAGTTACAGAGATTAAATCTCAAGATCATTAAGAAATTTATTAAGGTCAAAGGTTTAGATAAAAATAAGTATATTCTTGATAAAGTCAAGACAAGAAACAAAGAGATAGAATTACTAAGATCATGATGTGAAAAAGCATAAAAAGAACAATACTGAGAACTGATAGATGAACTTTTGTGTTTTGAAAAATGTTTAGTGATATCAATTAAGAAAGATTTTACTCTTCAGATGTATCTTCTAAAGAAGATTTATTAATAGTTATCAACAATGTATTCTGAGAAGAGAAAGCTATACTCACTAGTGAAAATGAGATATTACTGAAATGATTAAATCAAGAATATCAATCAGTATATAAAAAATTACTTAATATGCTAATGAATGAAAATCTTTTGTGATAGAACTTTAAAGCTGCTGAAGCTATTATTAATTTCAAACAGAGTCTGACAACATATTTCTATGAACTTGATAAATAATTCTATGATAAAAAGAGATCATGATATAATATTGATAATTGTCTATCAACTAAATAAGAAGTATATATATATTCTCATCACAAGAAAGATAGATGTTAAAAAGCTGATAAGACTGTTCTTGAAGTACTACTATAAGTACTATGAAATATCAGACTCAATTATATCAAACTGGGAATCACAATTCATCTTAAACTTCTGAAGTAAGTTCATCAGACAATTGAGAGTTAAACTGAAGCTATTATCAGCTCATCATACATAAATAGATAATCAGACTGAGATTATCAATTAATATTTGATGATCAAGCTTTATTTATATATAAACTACTATTATAACAACTGAGATGAGTGATTATCAATGATGAATCATATGACTAAAGTTTTGATGAATGAATTAACTGAGATGACACTCTTTCAAACTGCTTATGAATATAAATCTCAAATGTTCTTTGATTGGAAGTCACTATCAAGAATGCTATCTAGAGAAAAAAAGTTTAAATAAGAAGATGCTCAGCAGCATATTATTCAAATGAAGAAGATCTAAAAGCAAGTAGCTGATAATATGAAAAAGATATAGGAGATTATGAAATTATAGATTAACAAGCACTGTTAGAAATCAAACTTTGAGATAGAAGATAAAGTATTTCTGTCACTCGAGAACTATAGAATTTAATACTCCAGCAGAAAGTTCACAGAGCAAAATAAAAATCTCTTTGAGATAATTAAGAGAGTTAACAATAGCTATAGACTAAGACTACTAAATAGTATAAAGATTCACTCAATATTCTTCTCTGATAAACTACAGAAAGCTGTGAATGATCTTCTACTGAAACAACTAAATAAGATATTAGAACTGGTCAAAATATAGAATAAAAATGAGTAAGAAGTTAAAAATGTTCTAGCAAGCTAAGTTTCTCATGAGAAGCTTCAATATCAAGTAAAATAGCTAGAATTTGATAATGATTTAACATAATATTTAACATAAAATCTAAAAGAATCTCTGTAACTGATTTGAGAGTTTCATGCTACAAATTTAATAAAAGTAGAGCTCTCAAAGCAATTAAGTAAATAACTGAAGACTTGAAAAGAGAATGACTATTTAGCAGATAAAGTGAATAATAATCTACCAGCATAAGAGCATATTTAGACTTCAAAAGAAAATAATGTGATTATATAAAATGAGCTCTGTAGTCTTTTTAACAATATAAAATCAAAATGAACAGTAATTGCAACTGTCTAGACATTAACATAGTAACTAACCTCACAATTACCCTATATACAAATAACATGTAAATGTGGCAATCATATGGCAACTGTATTAAGAAAAGGACTATATAAATAGAGCTTTCTTCAAACCTATATTTTAGAAATTATCTTAGTATTCACTCAGATAGCTTATCTAGTTAGCAATCAAACATCTATTTATCTGCATCTAAATTGAAGCTGTGATAGTTTCTACTTACTCATACATCTCATGTTCTTCAGCTATTGAATTTTGAAGTTTTTTCACTCATAAAAAGCTACTATAAAACTGAGATCATTGTATTAAACTACCTGAATAATGCAGCTTCTGTAAAGAAAAGAAGATTTATATAAATCTATGATCAAGTATATTTAAAAGCCTTAAAATGTTATAATATATATAGAGAATGAAAAGTAGCTGATATAATATCATTTAATTCTTTTAAGAAATTAGATTTCTCTTAGATTTGAGATCAAAGTCAATCTAACTCTATACTAATGATATCTATAATTTCTCTATCTTCTGAACTGCAAGATTCCTTGCTTACAACTCTCTGAGATTCTAAACATATATATAATACTCTGCAGCAGTTAATTAAGAAGGAAATTCTTACAATAAAGCAGTAGGTTTTTTTTTTGCAATGCTAGCAAGGTGATTGATAAGTTGAATACTCTATAAGATGTTAGCTAGTCTACCAATTTTAAACTCTCTAATCAACTAGAGACTCTACAGCAGTCAAAAATCAAAAAGAAGGTAGAAGTTGATTCAAATACTCAGTTTATCAATATAGTAAAGATTTAGAAGGCTCAAGAGGAAGCTACTGCTCTAGAGGCCAGAAAATAACTACAGGAGTCAGAAATTGAGGCTAAAATAGCAGCAGTAGCAGCTTTAGCAGCAGGCCTCAAAGCCTGCATGTTTGAATGATAATTAGATTGAATTTGTAGTTAAAATATTTACTCAAATAGGAAAGAGGGTTGCTTTGGATAGAATAGTTGAAAAAGAATCTGATTGAAATATAAACTAACTAGCTTAGCATTATAGAAAATATGGTCCCAGATTACCACTCTGCGTCATATCATTTAATATATTCACTCTAAAGATGTAAATTCAACTTTGAGTCTGATACAAGTTAGAGTTGAAAACAATAACGTAAGTCTAACATTACAGATAGCGTCAGAGTATATAAAGCTTAGAAATATGATAAGAGGCAGAAGCGGCAAATCAACAAGCAGAGAAAAACAGAAGAGACAGTGGGGATCCAGTCACATCAGAGTCATACAATCAGAAAGAAAACGATAATTTTTTTTGAAAAAAAAATATATATAGAAATAAAACATGCCGATGGGACGAGCGAGGACCCAATAATTGAAAACTTTGTGTCCAAAAAACTGGAACCATCCTTTTGTTGCATCCACCGAGTTGTCGTGGCTGTAGCTCGGAAGAAGAAAAGGACGAAATAGAAATCTGGGGATTTCCGTTCGAAGAGATACTAAGAAACAGAAACTTTGAAATAAGATACGTGAAAGGATGAATTACAGCGAAACGCTGACTTAGACATAAGGTAAGCAGAATCTGGAGATACTGGCAGAAATCAAAAGCCAAGCAAATAAGAGTTTGCACCGTGTGGTATTCTTCCAGAGACGACAGTGGAAAAGCTAATACAGAGGCCAGAAAATTGCAGGGGAAAAATATAAATAAAGATGAAGAAAAATAAGAAGGGTTCTCCCGAATGGATGAGAGAAAACAACAATGGAATAGAAGCTTTTGCAGAATTAGAAGTGAGTTCTGCAGCAATTTACTGACAGAGAGGGAAGTTTTAAAAATGAAATGGCATGACAGATGTGTTAACACGCTGTAATGTGATGTTAACCTCTGGAATCCTCCCCTCTTTTAAAGTTAACACGGAGATAACACCATGGACATGCTAGAAGAAGAAAATAAAACAGGGTCACCAAAAGGCTCAACTAAAGCCACCATGTTAACGATAACGGGAATGTCTAGGGGCTGTACCGCTGACGCCGTGTATATTTCCAGAAACACTATCACCAGGGTAATTCTGGCAGTGGGGTTCTAAAGGGGGTTGACGTGCGTAGTCTATTTCATAGTCGATATATTCCCTCGGTGCCCCTCGCTGGATGGGGCGTTCTACGTAATAGCCACCGGGGTTTTGCTGCTCGCGTGGGCCAACTCTGACAGGAACGTATTCGACGGCACCATCGTAAGGTGGTTCCCCATATCTCGGTTCCTCCACATACTGATACGTACCACGAGACGGAAGACGAGTGAAGCCGACGGCTTGGTCTGTCAGACCCCTATCATGATATGGGTCTGGCGAGTGCGCAGCGTAGACTGGGCGTTGTCGAACTCGAGGTGGCATGGGGCTGCGTTCGCGGTAGTACGTCGGTTCAATGGGGAGAAGATCACAGAGCGTCGGAGAACGGGAACGTGGTCGGTGAGAGCCATGTCTTTGTGCCTCATATCTATCAAACCTGCTGTGAGGACGCCTTGCTTGGTGCTCAGGTTGATGCCGAGTTTCTGAGAAACCCATGTTCTTTCTTCCTCGGTGGTTATCGGTGGATTCTGGTGATACCTCCTCACCATGTCTGGAAGACGCATACTGGTCATGTTTCGAGTCGAAGTCCCGGAACCATCCAACTACGGGGCTTTTGGGTCGGTTCCAGCCTCCATGTTGTTTGCTATGCGTAGGGGTTCCAGAAACACTGCTTTCGGCTGTGCCACCGGTAGCTCCTTCAGCACGCCAACGCCGGTCATCATGCTCTGGCGCATCAAGCCATCTCCCCTTAGTAGAGTCACCAGCTTTACGCTGTGGCCCCCGAGACGTCATTATCTTGAATTCTTCAGATTCTTGACCAGGCACGAAATTACTCAAGAAACGTTCCGCAGCCGTCATTTCTTCAGCTGGGGCAGGTTGTGCTGGAGGGAGATGTTCCTGTGCGTGACTTCCTTCCTCCACTTCACCATCCTCCGAAACGTTCCTCATGGGAGTCCTATTTTTCTTGGATTCATTTGGCAGTTCCGCAGCTATGGAACCGGTCACAACGGATTGGGGATAGTCAGATTTAGACAGGCGGCCCCTGTATTGTGAAGGGAGCTGTGATGGTTGTCTGGATGAATGATGACGGTGGTCATCGTATGGATAACCCTTAGTTTGGTCAGCATCACTAGGCTGCTCTCTGGCTGGCTTCGAGATAGGCGAACTACGATTGCCATGGGTTGCATCCTGATCCCGTATATTGTGAGATCTATCCTTGATAGGGACTGTGGAAGTGTGACTTTGCCTTGGACGTCGAAGATCAATTCGATCATATTGGTTTCTGACTGGTTCAATGAAGGCTGGTCTATGGGGATCATATTCATCGTCCATGGGTGGATCTGGGCCTTTATTGATATCCGTGGCAGGTGATTCAACAAATCTCGGGAAATCATCAACCGCAACTTCAACATGATGATTTGGACTTCGCAAAGTGGCCTTCATATCGGTTGGCCTCTGTTCTGCAAATTTAGAACGTCTATTATTGCGGTGGCTGCGATGGACGTGTTTGGTGTCACGGGACTCCGGCGGCTTTCTATCACTCAGGTTTGAAAGTGGGGTGTGGTTGGCCGACGGGGGAGAGGGGAATACCCAAGGGAAAGCAGCTGACACTAACTGTAGTTTGACATCATCCATCCCGGGAGACTCAACCAATTCTAAAACTTTCGCATTGTTCGGCAGTACTAACATATCACGTTGCCATTCCAGCCTCGACGGTTCAGATCCTGGATGCGGGGTCGATTTGTTGCGGTCGACATGCATTGATTGGAAATGGCTAACTAGAGCAGGTAGAGTATAGATTTTGCGATCGGCTCTACTCGCGTCTTGGTGGTGCAGACGTCCAGAACCTTCAGCCTCACTGCAGGTTCTGCATACCAGGCCGCTAAGATTCCTTATGGGTTTCATTTGAGCATGGTTGTTCAAACCATCAGCAAAGAGTGTCAAAGGCGGTTCATTACCGAACCGTTCTATAAACCGAGATATAACATGGTGAATTACGACTTGAGCCCGGACATTATGTGGCAGGTCCTTGATACCAGATGTTCCATTCCAAATGCTGCGCGCATTTTTGGCTATGTCATCGAGTTGGGCTTGGTAGACGCCAAACGCCTGGCTATTGGGATTCGAACTATTCCCCGGAGCTCCACCCCGTCTTGGTGGATGCGGGTTACTGGAATACGGTGCAGCATAAGGTGGCTGGCCACACGCTGGTGGTGGGTATGGGGGAGGTGGGTATGGTTGAGAAGCCCTTGAATCAGTTGGGGGCGGGTAAGGTGGTGGATAAGCCTGCCCAGGAAATGGTGAACCATACACTGGATTCGGAGGATGGGGTGGCCTATAGGGCTCGTAGCCTCCACCAGGAGCATAGCCTGGCTGAGGTGCTGGATAGACAAAATTTGTTTGCTGTTTGGGGTAAAACGGGGAGGCGGGTGATGGTGGTCGATAGGGACCTGAGCCATACGCGTACGGAGTCCCAAATGGAGTGCGATTATAAGGTCCAGGCGAAGGTTGTGGATACGCGGGAGCTCCGTCTGGTGGATGATGGTGCACTTGGTCTGGGCCGGGCATAAACATCGGGCCATGGGACGGGTTTGGATAGCCAATGTGTCCCATGGTCGGACGGGGCATTGCAAAGAAAAGAGCCTTTGCAGCATTAGGATTAGGGTGGAAAGGAGAATGTTCCGGCCATTCAGCACGCCAGTGAACGACGACACTGCCCAAACTAAGAACATTAGTGTGCTTTGCAGCATAATGCTGGATTACGCCCTCGAATCCATAAAATTTAGTATTGCCTTCGCAGCCACTGCCATTGCAGAGGAAAAGCTCCTTTTGAAACTGTTCTGTCAGTGGTTTGATCTTGGTATCAAAAATGAACTTCATATTTTCAAGGATAAGTTTGCGGGTGGGCGGTACGCCGGGGGCATCCTCAGGGATAGGTTTGCCGGTGTTACGGGCCAGGGCGACCTCTTGCGCCAGGTCCCTGTAGAACTTATCCTTGACGTAAATAAGCACATCAGCAGCAAATTTTGGGCTTTTTTCTTTGGTGACAATTTCGCCGCCGCGCCATCCTTCACGGATTATTTCGTCTGCATACAATGCCATGCGATCTCGGACAGGTTTCTGTGCCTCATCCCATTCTCTGTCTAGCTGCTCTTTGGCTTCTCTATATTGTGCGTCTTGCTGTCGACGCTCCTCAGACCTGGCTTGGAGAAATTGGTCATGTTTTACCTTATCTTGTTCTCGACGCTCTGCAGCATCGCGTTGTGACAATAAGCGAGGCTTCAAAATGGCCCAGTCACGGTCAGTAAAAGGATGTGGAATTTGAATGGCAGCCAAAAACGAATCCATATGGCTCAGAACAGCAGGTGTCAAAGGTGGTACAAGATCTAAACAGCGCCGCTCTATTTCGGCTTTGCGACTTGCCTTTGCCTCATTGACTTCTCGGAGGCTACGTTCCGTCCGTGGGTGATGCGCCGAGTTTGAGGACGATAAAGGTTGACTTGAATCAGGACTCATTGGGCGTGGGGGAAGTTTAGAACCTGGATGTTGAGAATTAGTTAGTAAACCTTTCATATGTTGATAGGCTGAAATAGTTCTGAAATTGAAGCAAGGGGGAAAAGCTTGAAAGGGCACATAGGAAATCAACTTCACTAAGATCAAATTTTCATGTCAGGTGCAGGCCCCGTAATGCTTACCAGAAGTATGTGAAAGAGTAGTGGGACTGCTCTGGCCGTTGATAGATTTGTCATTGGTGAGTGGAGTAGATTGTCCAGAATACCCAGTAGTCATGTCTATAGGTTGATTTCTCACACCGAAATCCAGGGAAGAGGGCGGCAAAGGGGCTTCGCTGTGATGGATTCGAGCAAGCCGAATGGATCGAAGACCACCTGATGCTTCCCATTGTTCTAAGCGAGCAGCATCAGCAAGCTTGTCCTTGCCATTGCCTTCAAGGCCCTTGATCCACTCCTCAGTTGCGGCAGGGCCAAGCGATTTAACGTCCTCAAATTTACGCCTCATGTCATCGACATGGGGTTTGTAAAAGTATTTAGTCAGGATCATGTCAGTTGGCGGTTGATTGTTGCGCAAAGTTACTGAGGAAGCAAAATGCATTGACGGGGTAAAAAACGCAAAGGGAAGAGATGGAATTAGTATGGATGGCAGAAGTGAAGAGAATAAAAGATCCATTTCCTAATACCGTGTTAGTGGAAATATCAAATAAAACGTTTGGGAGGGAGTAGATGAACCTTTTCAGATTTGGACTTGATACATTCACCACAAGCTCGAATCCCGAAAGGCCAAATAATACGAACTCCACCAAGACCTGGCCCGGCTTCCCATATTGTATTATCGGTTAAGGATGAACTGGAACTGGACTTTCCACAGAACTGACAAGTATTTCCATAGACAAGTCTCCACATTTCCAACTCCGTCAGGAAAGACAGCGGGCGTGGCATTCCCGGATAAAAGGCTCTCCGAGAAACAGACCAGATGGAATTAGGGATAAGATACTTTAACGCTCCCGACGTTTGAGGAAAATCGGGCAACTCCGACTCACTTGGAGTGAGAAGGGACTTGAAGGCCTTGTTCACGCATAAAACGCGACCTAATGAGGTAGGCGGAAGAAATGTGAAGATATGCTGCCATACTTCTCCCGGTAATAGAGATCCATCGAAAGGAGTGGCTGACTGTACATGGCTCTTCCCTGAGGGAAGAACGCATGACCCATTGAGATGGTTGGATTTTACACGTTTGTTGCCATCCTGAGAAAATGTAGTTGAATGTGACTCACGAACGGGTTCCATTCTAGGAGTGTCGTCACGTCTGGCAAGACTTTCCATAGAGTATTGGTTGCTGGAGTCCATGGACATTTGAAGGTCATTTGTCGACCGCTTCCGTTTCAGCATTGGAGTATGATTTTGATTGCCGCGTTCATCAAGAAAGTTGGGGGCCACTGCAATATTCGTGGCTTTGGTGTTAGACACATGATTAATTGCCACATCGGGATCCGTAGAGTGATGTTGCTGAAAGCTATCGGAAGCATTTAAATCATTTGTTGAGCCTCTAGGCTGATAAGTCGAATGGCCTTGCTCCATGGCAGCACCGTCTGTGTAAGGATTAAATGACGACCCGGTACTGCTGGGCGTGGATGTGATTTCTGACATAGATACCAAACACCTGCGGTACAGGTACGATTGGCATAAATGAAACGTGAAGAAGGATAAGAATAATCAAAATCCTAGGCAAATGAGTCCTCTGAACGGGGGAGAGGAGGCGTAGAAAGACAATGTGCTCACAGGTGAATCAAGCAGACACAACGAGAAATGTCCATTTAAAGTCACCAAGAGCTAAAAGAAAAGGATGACAGAAACCAATCCGAGTACGCGTCAGCCGGTCCAAGAACACTTGGATAGATCCCCTTTGGGAGAAGGTTGGCCAGAGACGAAAATATGAGAGAAAAAAATGAGTTGGCAAGCCAGGAACCGGTATCAAGGGAGCACCATCAAAGAGTTTAAGATCGAACGAAGCAATAGAAAACGGCACAAGAGCGCCTTACGGGATAGAATACAGTAGCCAGGAGATCACAGCTCGAGAGAGATGTGATTCTCTAGAAATACACAGAGAGGAAGATAAGAGCAACTTGTGAATTTATTGAAAGGCCTTGGAAAGGCGTACAGAAAGCGCGCGAAAGCGCGCAAAGAGTAATGTTGCAGCAATAACACAGAAATGTAGCTAACAGCCACGCTACACTTGGGGATAAGGCTAACAGATAATAAGAGGTGATGGAAAATGTGTTGTTGGGGTGGACGCGATGCGTTGTTGTCGATGGAGATTGGAAACGGAATGGTGATGGAGAGGCTGAAAAATTTTCCCAAAATAGTTTAGTGCGGGCGGGGTGAAGTCCAACCACGCTTCACTTTTGCAGCCAATCAGAAGCCGCAAGAAACTTCAGGCACGTGGCTTGGGTATTAAGCCGTCAAGACCCCTGGAAAATCCCAACTGCGATGGTAGCAAAAGCTCTTGTATACGTGTAAAGGTAGGATGGTTAAGAAGAAAAGACCATGCTAACTATGAAGTGGATGAGTAAAGGAAGATATATAACAAATACCCGCAGCAGGGTGCACAACAGCCTGGCGGAATACTAACTGTAGCACGATGCCTGGAATATTTCTTTAGAATAACTTGAAGCAAATTACAAAATACTTTTGAAGAAATGTCAATTTAGTTTATCATTAGCACTTTAGCACTTATAATGTCCATACAATTCATTGACATAAAAAGTAGTCTTCTTAGTTTTATGTACTTTATTTATTCTTAAATAAATTATCAAGGTGAATAATAGCCTGCTGATAACTACAATAGTTATTATAATAATTTCTTACTGAAGTAAACAACTTTATTAATTGAACAGTTAAATTTAATTATCTCAACTAGTTGAATTTCAATTTAAATTATCTATATTTAGCAACTTTTTAATATTTTCAAATAAATAATACTAGATTTATAATATTAGCTATTTTAAATTTTTGAAAATTATAATTATTATATTATAATAAAATTTATAATTATATTAAAATTAAAAATTATAAATTTAAAAAATTAATTATAAATTAATTAATAAATTTAATTATTATTATAATAAAATTTTAAATTTTACTTTTTATTAGATTTTATATATTAAATTTTATATATATATTTTTTATTAAAATTTTTTTATAAATAATAAATTTTATAAATAAGCTAATAAATAATTTAATATATTTAAAATATTAAAAATATTAAGTTTTTATTAATAATTAAAGATAATAATATTATTATTAAAATATATAATTAAAAAATAAATTTTAATAAATTTTTTTTAAATTTAATAATTTAAACTCTACTTTGATAATTTTTATAAAAATCTTTTTATATATAAATAAGTAAAGAAAAAAATAATTTTTATTAATATAATTATTTTTTATAATTATTAAATTTTATAGTTAAATAATTACTAATAATTATTAAAAATAAATTATTATTTTTATATTTATTAAATAATTTTTAAATTAATTTATATTTATTATATTAATAATTTAATTATTAATATATATAATACTTTTTTAATTTTAAGAAAAAACTAATTTTTTTAAAAATAATTAGATATAATTTCTTATTATATTTAACTATAATGATGACTTTAAAGATAATATAAAATCTTATTATAAAATTAATATTATTAAAGTTTTAAATATTAATTTAATAAATGTTATATTTTTGAATAATTTTATATATCATCTTTAATTACTATTTTATAATCTTTGAATTCTTCTATTTCATCTGTTAATAGAATATACAGCAATTATAATATGCATGTGTAGCGGGCTAGTCGCTGAGAACGGCCGACAACTAACGCGTGTGAAAACAAAAAGGAATCGTTAAAGGGAAAGGAAAGATAGATCATGTATGGATCAGGCTTCTTTTATATAGGGCAGGCTTCAGTAGTAAGGGGCTTTTTACGAGGATGATTGAGGCATTGCCTCGTGGTAGAGGCGCCGCCTCGGTAGTATACAGATAAAGTGGAGTTGCTACCTTGATAGCGCCACTCGATAACGCTGCATAGATCGCACGAAGGTCTAGGTGGTGGAGGCGCTGCTTTGATAGCGCCGCTCTAATAGCGCTGCTTCGATCGTACGAAGGTAGAACCTGAGTATCATGAGGGTTAGGGCACAACCCTTTATAGTATGTAATTGAGAATGCTGTTGAATAAATCTAGATATTTAGTTAACTTTAAAAATGATAATAGAATTAAAAGAACCATGCTTGAAGTAAAATATATATCATTTCATGCAGAAACTCTGATCAGATTGAAAAGTCTCACTTATCTGCATTCAGTAATTGCTTAAGAAGGATTTTCTCTTCAATCTCTGTCAATTTGTGATCATTTGTGTGTGTTTCTGGGTGTGATTTGATGCCAGCAAGCTGTTTGTGCAGAGTAGTTTCAGAAATCTCTTATATCTTTGCAGCTTTCATCATTGATATATATAATATATACATATATATTTTGATTTATATGCAACAATGGTCAACTGTATGTGAGATTCTTGAGATAAGAACATTTTGAATAAAAAACATGAAGAAATGATGTGTTGAAGATAGTTGAGTCGAATATTTGATAATTTTCAGAGAGAATCCGCCACACGGTGGTAGCTATCAGTGGGATGAAAGAACGTTGACTATTTGTTACGTGATGCGGTTAATCACATTATCCTCTTCAATCACTCAGCCACCAACGAGCTCTACTCGCTTTTCATTGGCCAGACTTGTTTGCACCGCCACGTTCAATTTGATGACTCATCGTAATTATGGCTTGGAAGTGTCCCAAGTGGTGAATTGACACAAGACAAACATAGGCGTTCAATTTTTGGATTTACACTTTTGGATTTACACCTACAGCTACTGCTGAGAATATAGAGATTTGCACGATTTGTTGACCTTCTGCCTCTTGTCGTCCCTTTTCTCTTCATATCTGACATTTAGCTGCGAATTTCTACCGCGTTTCTTTACCGCCACGGTCTAGTTAAAAGAGCCACAATTAGGCATTCCTTGTTCAATCCTTTTACTCGATCCGAAGTGAAAACCACCCCTCTCATTCTCGAACTTATATCCACGCTGTTGAAGAGCAGATACTATTGGATTGCTTGACTGGTATTCTGATGTACCGGCGGTTTACCAGTCCCTTTATTACATCATTTATTATACACTCCGTCTAGGCAAACTTATAAGTATGCATATCTCCTAATTACACCCCGAAGGCCCGGGACATTGGCTGACATGCTATCATTACCTTGACGACAGGCTACCAATTCATCACGGTTTGCGTTGATCGCTGCTCGGTCACCTTGAGTCTACCCATTACATTAACGCCTCCTTCAACTTCCACACCATGGCTACTTTAAACTTGTCCACTAATGGACCAACCATCTCGAAAAGTTATTGGGCTGTGGTTGAAGCCTCAGTTCCAACGGGACCTGCCGCTGCCTCGCCAACATATGGACAGTGGGCCATATTTGCCGTATCCACACCTCTAGTCAATGCATTTCAACAAAATAATGCAGGGAAGGAAAGCGTCTTGAAGGTCCAGAGCAGCGGAGGTTTGTTTCTGTCATTGCGGCCCATATCAAAGTGAACGATCCTGATTGCTAACAGATTCTAATAGAGGGAGAACTAGAAGACCTTATTGAGGATTTCTCTGATGGAAAAATACAATTCGCCTACGTGAAGGTCAAAGATCCAAATACCGGACTTCCTAAAAACGTTCTTATTGGCTGGTGTGGTGAGGGAGTCCCAGAAAGAACAAAGGGATACTTTACAAGTCATCTAGCTGCCGTGTCTAAGGTTTTACATGTGCGAACTGTCATCCATCGTTCCCTCGTTTCTATGGTTTTTGTTTGTTAATTGATATCCAGGGATACCATGTCCAAATTACCGCTCGATCGGATCGTGATCTAACCCCAGAAGGTATTGTACAGAAAGTTGCAGATTCATCTGGTGCAAAGTACTCCGTAGGAGATTCTCTAGCAACCTTCAGCGCTGCCTCCAAACAACTTGTCGCATCCAAACCAGTTTTTAACCCCGCAAGGACCGGTTCAAACTTCAAGCCCCTGGGCGCAACTCACCCTACGGGTTCACACGGAGAGCAGAGGGTAGATGATGATGGATGGGGAGAAGATGCGCCACCGGTTACAAGAACGCAACTCGAGAAGGTCAAACCGGCATATCAGCCAACCAAGGTTAACATGCAGGAGCTCACGTCCCAGAAATCGCACACATCAAATATCGCTCCTCGTTCTGTGGAGGATAATTCTTCATGCGACATCGTAAAAGGTGGTTATCAACCAATTGGAAAAGTTGACATCGCTGCCATTCGTCGCCAGGCGCGTGAGTCCGGTCAGTCTCAAGATGATCGTCCCGAACCAGTGAAAGGAGCATACGAACCCGTCGGAAAGGTGGATATTGCTGCGATTCGAGCCAGGGCGCAGGGCCAATCTGAAGGGCCACGGGCGCCAGCAAAACTTACACCTCCAGTAGTCACGGGAGATTCCACTGGTAGTGAGGAACGGAGAAGCATCGCTGAACGGTCTGCTGCATTCTCTTCCGGGGTCAGGTTAACAAGTCTTCCCAAACCAAAAGTTGCCAATAGATTTACAGGCGGTTCCGCTTTCACTGGTACCAAGGCTCCAATTCCCGGTGGATTCGAGGCAACTCCAACCGCGAACGCTACTACCGTGTCAGGTGCAAGTCGAACATTTGCGGATCAAGGAGGTAAGACACCAGCTCAACTGTGGGCTGAAAATAAAGCACGGGAGAGGGGTGGTGTAGTGGAGAGTCCGTCTCCGTCCTCAGGCATTCAACGGCCACTGCAAAACCAGTCCAGCGGCGGAGGTGGATGGAAAAGTTCTTACGCTGGCAAATCTTGGGAACCGGTTAAAACTACACACACGGGTAGCGGTGGTATAGCTCATCAACATTCGGGTAGCGAACATGGGAGAACCAGAACTCCCCAAAACCCCGAAGAAGAACTAGAGGATGTCCCACGTGGAGGTGTGGGTTTCATCCGGGATCGATTCGTGAATGCCCCTCCAATGGGCGCTGCCGCACCAGAGTTCCCCTACGAGCGTTCTGCACCGTCCCCGCCCGCCTTAGATACCACCAGTAAGCCAAGTGCAGCTCGCGGCGTACCTAATCCTGGACCGCCACTCCGACCCACTGAACCTGACGAACCACACGAAGATCAACACCAGGAAGTACCCACCCCGCCCCAGCAACCACGCTCCCCAACTCCAGAATCTCCCGCCTTTGCTCAACCAAGCTCTCCCATTCGAATTGCTCTGCCAGTAGGTATGGGATCCGCAAATGAGAAGGTGGCCGATGCACACGAGGAGCAGTATTCTCCCCCAACCGCTCTACCGATCCGCTCGCTTGAGCAGCAAGTTCCACACGAAGAAGATCTGGACGATGAACGTATTCACGACGAAGCCCGCGCCGTCGCCCAAGCTTCTGCATCCGAACATCATCGCGAACCAGAAACCAAATCTGGTCCTTCTGTTCGCGCCCTAGTCGTTTATGATTACGAGAAAACGGAGGATAATGAAATTGACCTGCGTGAGGGCGAATATGTCATGGAGATCGACATGGTGAGTGATGACTGGTGGATGGGTATCAATGCCCGTGGGGAGCGTGGACTGTTCCCTCAAAACTATGTCGAGGTCTCCTCGACACCGAATCAACTGGCGCCAGCATCGGGATCCGGCCCTGCGCATCCACCCGCCACTGGGCGGACGGCAACTGCACAGTATGACTACGAAGCTGCTGAGGATAATGAACTCGGATTCCCTGAAGGAGCGACGATCACAAATATTGTAGGTTTTTTGGTTCTTTTCTTTTGTCGATGCATAATCCGTCGTCTCTCTGGCCCGTTCAATGTCGCATCGACTAACCTGTTACTCCCCACTGTAGGAATTCCCCGACGAGGACTGGTGGCATGGCGAATACAATGGCCAAAGCGGCCTCTTCCCATCTAACTATGTTGAATTGAATTGATTCTGAAATTCCTTAAAGCGCTATGAAAGTATCTTATGCATCGAAGATCCAGGCTGCAACCGTTTAATTATTAGTGTGAAATAATGGTATTCATTGCCTTTTTTCTTTTTTCTTTTTCTCTTTTATTCTTCAACTGCCTCGTGTGCTCGTTTCTCTTTTCCTTTCACTTTGGCATTTCGTCGAGTTCACTTCAAAATTGCCCTTTTGATTTTATAAAGACTGATGGTGACTGTATCATTCCAACTGCCTTTTTTGTGGAGGATAGGCGAAGTCCAAAAAAAGTTACCAACCTTCCCATGTGACCTAATTACGTTCACCGAGTATTCTGAGCCGGCTATGTAGCAAGCAAATATATGAGCATTTCTTGAAACTTGCAGGGTGAACTATTTTTGAATATGTTTTCAGGAGCCGCGTCATCGACAATTTATGAACCAGTAAATTATTTTCGTTGATTAGCTACACATCTAGTTCCTTCTTGCTCTAACAAAAACTAAACCAACTGAGCATGTCAGACGCCTGCGAAACAAATGGAGAGTAGATTGATTGACACCCTCCCCATCTTGGGTAGCCAACCCAACCCTCATCTCATACTTATTTAACTTGACCGGGGCCAGGTACAAATATTATAAGCCGATCCAATCCAATCCAATCTATCAATCCTCCCCCATTTTATCATCGTTCTGATTGGTATTTTATTTTGGCATCTCATACTCCATTACCATCCGCCGTTCTCCACCCAAAAAAAATTAGCCCCCACAACATGTAACCCATTTTCCGTCGCCCAATCCCGTACCCCATACCCGCGCTCACCATAGCCCCAATCCTTCCTATCCCTCGGCACAGTTACATTGTTCGCCGTAGACGAGTTGCCCTCTAACAACACGAAGACAAGGCGATGAGGATCAGTTCCATTGTGGGTCCATGGGGCAAGATATGGCACCAAGACTTCTGGGGTGAAGGTCCGTATGGGAGTAGGGGAGTAGTCATCGACATTGTGTTCTAATTCAAACGGATGGTATTCTGGAGAAAGTTCCATATTTGAGAGATTAGATACGATCCAGTGGCACATTTCGCTCCTGGAGCCGTCGTGGTTCCTTGAATCTGGGTCTGTGAGGGCGACGGTGTAGACATTTTCGGTTTGCAGGGCTGGCATCGGACTCATCGGGGGGCGGCTTAAGTGGTGGAATTCGAGGACTGGTGTTGTCCAGGTGTGGTTCGTCGTGACGTTATTCCCTAAACGTGTGGTGGTGTGGGTTGGAGGGTAGGCTATGTACAGAGTGAAAGTTGGATAAAAATCGTCGAGAACTGTATTTATGCGTCGTGTGGTGAGCTTTTGTTCAAGGGGAAAATGTCTGGGTAGGACTCGATATTTTCTGTTTGGAACTAACCTTCAGGAATTACATAGGATTTAACCAAGCTATAAGAGAGGGAGACGGTAATATCAGTTAGTTAAAGCCGTTATTATATGTGCGACAAGGGACTAGAGGCGCATTTGCAGCATATTCTCAACTTAGGTGTTTAAGCTCACGCATCACGGATTGGGGAGATCACTTGTATTCCATCATCCTGGATAGGTTGCTGAGGGTGACTGCTGAAGGTCAACTTGGCCAATGCAATTGAGCTCGTCACAATCAGAGAGAAAATGAATCTGACCATGCTGCAAGACTTTAATCTAGATAATATTGGCAAGATATATAATCAAAAGAGTGTAAGTGAGGTGCGAATACGACCCGAGAAATTTGTAGTGTAGAGAGTGGATATATGTAGCTGTTGATGTTAGTAATTCCAGCCTCATCAAGAGTCCTCGGGAAAACTGATTTAAATTGTTTATACAGTAGGACATTACTCTACGCCAAAGGTTTAAACTTGATAATCAGACCATTTGCAAGGTTCATTGTTGAAACCTGAAGCTGTATTTAGACGATTCCCGATGAGAGAGTTATATGATGTCATAGCCCCAGGTTGACGTAAGTGACAATGAATTGATGACCACCTGAACCGACGAAATAGTTCAATGTGCCCACCAAATCAAAGATCAAAGCTTCCAATTATGAAGGAAGGCTTCGTTTAGCCATTAGAGCCAAACTGAGCAATTTTCAAGCATGTGAGCAGCTGCCAGGATGTCTAAAATTGCTCTCTCAAGCTGATTCTGATGTGTTCACTCAAAAGTGTGGTTATTTAATGCATGTGGTTTTACTTTAAAAAAATGCATATTTTACCCTGCTACCTTCAGACTCACTACTCTGTTTTAGTAACAGGAATATTGAGCTCACAGTAGCTGAATTTCTCTTTTACATAGATGTAAATTATATTATTAGTAATAAAATACTGAACTAGTTACTTTCATATAGTGAACTAATAATAACGTTAACTAGTTAGTTAACTTAGTTAACTATATTTATATAACTTACTTATAATTAGATTTTTAACTAAATATATAATAGAAATTGAATTTTCATCTACGGCAATTGATATATCTTGGCAGTATTTAGACTGACGGGTAATTTCAGAGGCAAACTCTAATCGACGCTAAAACTGTTCTCGCATGTTGACATAAAAACACTATCTTGACCTGTAGGAGAAAAGAGATACGGGCAATGTAGATAGATGTATGAGTTTATAAGTACAAACTTTTTTATATGCTAATCTATATCTATAAAAAAAATAGCTAGCTAGGAGGAGCCGCTGCAGTACTTCATTTCTCTTCTCTTCATTGCAGTTAAATATATATGACTAAAAAATAATACTGTATGTTCATATCCAAGTGTACTATTTGTTGGGCGTATGGTTGCCCGGGCGGCCTCCTCGCCGCACGTGATATGGCGTATATTAGATAGCTAGCTAGGCCTCCCAAAATATGAACCATCCAACCATCCCACTCTATTGTGGTGTTGTCAGTGACCTGATACTCACCTTATTTGTCACATGATAGGTGATATATCAGGCTGTAGCGAGCCCTCTCAAGAACGATTCGCTTGCTTCGCTCACTTCTATGCTTGTAATAATAATAATAACAACCCTCACAGAAGGACTCTCATAGGCTGAAATCATTTTCAAGATTGTCCACTTCTACCAACTGTAGCTCTGTGTACCTGGGATCGTATGCTTTGGATGCAAGTAATTGAAACCTCAGGAAGCTATCCAACAAGTCTTCATACCATTTCAGCTAGGACTCTTAACCATTTCTCCCGGGCGATATTGAAAAAGGACAATTTGCTCAAGAATCTCTAGCAGCAGTCAGCACAAAATCAGTTTATGGTTATGAGAAGCGGGATGTACACGCACAGAGCTTACTTCTTGGTGGGGAAATGGACGCTTTTGACCTCGCCCTTTGCATACACCGGTGAAATGATCCCTTGGATCAGCGCTGTCATGCTTGCTCCCCCTACATTTACATTAGCCTCGAGAGCACAACAGAACATTCTAACAACCTTGCACAAACATCCCCTGCGCCTTCTGGTTAGGTTTCTGTAAAGTCTTTGACAGTAGCAGTAAATGGGATTGCTGCTGCATCAACAGCACTCTCGGGCCGCATCCAATGGGTTATCCTCGCAGCCACCGAGATCGCAATTTGCATCCCATTTCTCGTGAATGAGTCAACCACTTTCTTGGAAAGGATTCTATTGTAAGACATATCATTATGGGTGCTTGCTCAAGAGACATCGGAAAATATATAGTCTGAGCAATAAAGAGACATAAACAAAGGAATGGATGATATTTCCGGCATTGGGAACTCAGGGATCGCGGCCTTCAAACTCCTCTGACGCCCCCCCCTGGGGGAATGAAAGGCAAAGTCAATGACTCTAAAGATGTTCGGCGTGTCGCCCATTAGCACCGGCATACACACTCAGAGTCGCTGAAAGATTTAGTGTTATCACAAATTAGAAGCTTTGAAACTCGAGAAGTCATGGGCCAGAAGCGCCAGGCGAGAACACGACGGAGACTCATTGGACACCATCAGAGAGCAGTGGGAGGGAGCAGCAGAGGCAAAGGGCGATTGGGTTGGCTAAAAGCTGGCAGCAAACTCACTGCGTACAAGCCCATTGGGCTGGTGCTATCGTTAGGAATCAGCATCCCGCATGTTGATAGCAGTTAGGATCAAGAGAGGTGAAAAGACCCGACAAAGCCCCAAGCCTTTTGGCTCGAGGCAAATGGTTACCCCAGAGAGCGGCGCGGGGCTGGAGGAGCACCGTTTCGACAACTGATTTGGACATCCTCGGATACAAACACACTAGTCAGTTGGTTAGTTACTGGTTAACTAGCCGATTTACCATAAACCTTGGAACAATCGCGGTTGCGTCTCTCCTGATCGCGTGCAGGGCGTTTTGCTCCATTTGAACCAAACAATTAGCAGATATCTTCGACTGAACGGCCCCATCACATACTCGACATCTGGCCTAGACACAACATGGCCGGGCTGTTCCGCCTCGGACTTCCTAAAGGGAAAAGTGGCAGCTAGTTACACCATTACCAAAGAGTTTCAGGAGGGAGTATGGCTTGCAACGTAATGTACTCCCTCCTGATTCTAAACAGTGAGTGTATTACTCAGTTTGTCAGATAGAGAGAGTGAGATATTAATATTGAAGCAGTGTCTTCTAGATGCAAATAATATGAAGCAGCGGCTGCATCTGCTGCAGGAAAAAAAAAAAAAAAATCCGATTAGAGGAGATGACAAACTATGAGACTGTTATTGAATCATCGATGATATCTGAGACTGCAGCAATCATCTCTTCTGTTCTCACATTCATCTCAGCTTCAATAACTTCTCATGCTTCTGACACTGTGATTCTTGAGAACTTCATGTCAGCAAAGTTGCTGAACGAGGCAAGGAGCCAAAACGAGCAACCTGAAGTTACCAAAGGCGTGCGACAATTCCGGCTGAAAATCTTGATGAGATCATCGAACCATCAGACCCTCCAGCCATTGTTCTACGGCGTTTGGATGATCACCTCCTACCACGCACGAAGTCAAATACATTGCCAAAAGAATCCTTAAAGCACTCAAGGTACTGCATGCCGACGGTTTTGTACACACAGGTATTTAAAATCATTAACCCGTTCTTACGTTTTTGCACATGTAATGTGCACAGTATCTAACTCTAGATTTTCGTCAGACGTTAAGCCTGACAGTGTCCTCATTTAACTACCAGGCGGGAGATATTCGCTTCAGCGACGTTCAGTTGGCAGATTTGTGAAGCACTGTGCGGCTGATTCTGTATATGCAAAGGACGATGATGTAATCGGAGCGCCTATATGGCGCAGCCCTGAAGCCCATCTGCAGATAGGATGCGGTACACTGACTGATATATGGTCTTCTGGCTCTTTGGTCAGCGGAAGATTATTCGATATCTCGTGCAGTGAGAATTGAACTAATGCATTCATTCACCTCGTAGCTTTTGACTTTTGATGTACGGCGATAACTTTTGCATCTTTAAACCCGACGTTCCATTTGGATACGAAGACTATGAACTCAAAATTCCTATACACCAGTGTCAATTCTTTGGCCCGTTCCCGTTTCCTACCAATAAATTGCAGGTGTGCAGGCAGGCATTGAACATCCTGTCGTACATTCATCAATCTCTGCCACCGGAAAAGCAGAAACCCTTCGCGCGAATTTCAGCTAAAGAGGTGTCAAGAGAGAACAGGGATTTAATCCTCAAGATCATGAAACTAGATCCAAGAGATAGGCCTACGAGCTCTGTTAGAGGATGAATGGTTTGGCGTTAAATAAGCTGCCTTTGTTTATATACAGATCGCTCCAAATGGCTTGCTCAGTGTATCTAATCTGTTCCAAGGCCACTGGGCGTGACCGTTTTATTGAAACAAAGAAGTCTGACGGACCCTTAGTCAAAGACAAGAGAAGAGAAAATAGAAAAGAGAAAAGAGAAAGAAAGCAAATCCGGACAGCTCCAAGTTGATGGATTGTTAACCAGTTAGTCACCCCATTACCTCCTTGCTAATACTAAACTCGTGCCTACCTTTATCAGCCTATCTTGAATAGATTTCGAGCTCTTAGAGAGCATCCTGGGCAACTTTTTTTTTTGCAAATATAAGATCGATATGTTGCGGCTCTCCAAATCGTGAACTGCTCTCATGTGGTGCCTGAGTTCACGTCTTACAGACTTGAGAAAATTAATTCACTTCTCAGACATATATACCACCGATGCCAGTATCTCTTTTCCATCCAACTCTTAAGGCAGGCGTTCATCATGAGCTTCGCAACACCCGAAGGGCAGCAGTTGTCACCTGTAGTTGAATTTTGATTAGATCCTGCGTCTTCATCTATTGGAATCTCTCTGCGGACGGTTGTACGAAGGTAGAGTGAAGGCTTTTCCTGGATGAGGTGAAAGATAGTGCCGGCTATAAAGCCTGCTGATGCCCAACGAAGTGCAGCTACTGCTCTAGACCAATACGTTGGCTTTGAAGGCCCTGCTACTCCGCAATCTTGTTCCTGCTGTGCAAGTAGATGCTCAAGCTCGTCCAATGTTCTTGATTAGTATATCAATGATCCGCGTAAATCATCAAGATATTGTTGGCCTGGTTCGAGATTGTTCTGTATTGTGTTATCCAAAGTCGGAGGTCCGTCACAGTCCTGAACCCATCTAATAGCGCGTCTTATTTCATGCCAAAGCATCCCAACGGCGATGATCACTCTCACATCCTTACTTAATGGTTGCCAAAAGAGGGAATCGCTCCGTAATAATGACAGTGCATCCCGCTGGGACTTTGAAGTCACCAAATTGTGTACTTCAGCGCGAACGTTTCGTCATTTCCTTCAACCACAGGTTTCTGGTCGTCGATTCGTCGAATAATGGCATTCTGAAAATGAATTATTGCCGTGGGTCCAGAGCATCTACTCTGTTTCTCAACGTCTCACTTCTCTCCAATGTTGATAAGTATACAGCTAAGAACGATGTTCCAAGGGTGGTATTGACTTAACAGCTCTGTATAACAAGGAGCGGGTGCAACAAGGTCAATAGTATACCAATCTCACTTTTCAATTCAGTAGGTTTTCCAGAAAGTTTATATCTCTTGAGTTGAACACTTAATTTGCTTCTAAGCCTTTATAGCCCTGTGGATTTTGTGCGAACGTGGGTTTGTGGCCTGCCACAAAGGCTATAGCCTCCTTCAACGGGAGTTGAATCCGGTGTAAAGTTTCATCTATGTCTACTGAATATTTTCCGTCTGGAACTTCATTTTTGAGAACTTCATTTGTGAAGGACTGAAGAGTGATTCCAGTGTAGACTTGAGAATGATTGCGCAATGGCTTTCACTGAGTGCCTTTGGCTGCATCGTCACGGAAGACATACGGTTTTGTAATAACTTCAAACCCAGTAATCTCCACCCTCTTTCATCCTCTACCTGACTGATGAGGGGCTGAGCTTAATTCATGGAACAGATGGACAGCATCGGCTTCGCGTACCGCTTGACCAAAAACAAACTTGTCATCGAGGTCGTTCCGGAGAGGCACCTTCTGATGATTTAGGCCCTCAAGAACTCCCAAGTCATAGAGTGTCTCAGCACCAGTAATTAGCAAATATTTAAAGGCCTTGATGTGAAATAGCATACCAAGAAGGAAAATATAAGGGCTAAAAATGAGTGTGGGATCAAAGATGATATCCCGAAGTCGAAATGTGTTCCTGCAACAGAAGAGCCTTCATACTGGTTTTTCATTCCAACGTGCCCCTTAGTAAATTCAGTAGTGATTCAGTGGTCAGTCGTGGAGTGCCTCCAAGGGGATTGCGAATGAGGGTTAACTGAAGATGTCGGTAGCGGAGTTCCAGCAGAGCTGCCGGCCGGTTTCCCGTTATCCCAGCAAGATGACAGAACAAGATCGGCTGGATCAGCAGCCATCCAATAAGGAATAGCATGTCAGTAGTAGCCAACATCACGCGTGCGAACTCAGCAAGGTCGTCAACATACATGGTCCCCTTTGGACGTTTCTCCCAACTTAGTTTCTTCTCGTCAGCAACTAAGGCGATCACATCTTGAGCCTGCGCGATGACTAAATCATCAATGGGATGACCGGTGTCGGCCATGTACACTTGGAAATACTGCTTCCAAAGTGTTTCTAGGGAGCTAACAGTCCCAATACCTGGTATCCTTTGACCATCTTTCCATAGCGCTGGTCACAGGCCCAGCTGAGAAATCCTTTCAGCGACGGAGCCGAGAGAGCTTCAAAGGTGTATGATATATCTCGCTTGATATAGGCACAGTATCTAAGCCAATGTCAGCGGGACACACTAGAACCTGCCTGAAAAACTAACCGTTCCCAATAATCACAAGCACGATCAATTCCTTTTATGGTTGTCCTGTCCCAGCTAATAGCGGCGCTGCCGGAGACGTGAAACATCAACGTCTGCCTCCGCCTGGAGGTACTGCTCCGGCGGAGGCGGAGGTTGCTTGTGGGTTCGCAATGACTGCTCTGCTTCATCATCGGTGCCAAGGTCAGAGTCATCCAGGCAACCGTCAGAGTCGCTATCAACGAACACATTGCTCCCAGTGGTATCATCAGAATCAGAGGCTATATCTGAAACCTGCACAATAACGCTCATTGCAGCGTAGGTTTCTCCGAGGCTGCTTCAACGATCAAGGTCTTCAATGGCGCAGGCAGAAAGGCAGGAAACACTAGAAATAGAGTGGATTTGACAAGAATATCAAGCAAGAAAGACAAGCACAGAAACAGAAATTGCGCGTAAGGCAGAGCCAAAATGAAGGAATAACTGATTGATACTAGGCCGCCTCTCCTCAGGAGAGGCAGAGGATGGCTTCTGAGCCATTCTCCAGCCGAGAATGGGTAAGGGCGCATATTTTGGACCCAGGCGTGATTGCGATTATTCCGGAGAAGTTTGGTGAGTCGACCCCCTTGAAGGGTGATCACAGAATGGCTTGCAGGCCAACCTCATCAGTCGGCCAAGAACGATGGTAGGAGCCCACATTCTGGACGTCAGGGTGATTGCGATTGTTCGGTCTTGCTGAGGATGTTTGGGTGATGTGGGCTCACTCAAAATAGTGATTGGGTGGGTGCATGCATGTCAGTTAGTTACTCGGACCCGCGTGGCAGAAAAGGTTGGCAAGTTAAGAGCAAAAGGGCGGGCCGTGAACAGCGCCGAACTTGCCGTCCGATCGGTCAATAAACCAATATTATATATATATTTGCAATCCGTGATTTTCAGCTCTGAAATTTTTACTTTTTTTTAAATTTCAATAATAGGAATATAGTTTTGAGAAGAGCTCATGGGCCATACACAGATTCTTTTCTCCTTCTCATAATCGCTTTCATTTGAGCATATTTATTAAGAAATGAATTGCTCTATTTACTAACACCATCTCTTGTGCTTCTCCTCCTCCAGAGCCTTCTATCTCTCAAATATCCCTCTGCTGCGCCTCATCTGCTGCCTGCCTCTGACTGTCTTGTGCTCAAACCACCTCTATAAACCTCACTAGAGCTTTTGTGACTCTTGGTTCTGCGAAGAGGCAGGCCTCAGGAGCCTTCTCCGTACGCACAGGTCTGATGACCTTGGCCTCGTCTAGGGCTCTAGTTATACAGCATCTCCCATTGCCTCCGCCACTGCCTGCCTGCAGTTAAAAGAGCAGGTAAGCTACTACTTGATCTCCAGAGCACCCCCTACATCTTGGGGAATCCCGGGCACCTATTCAGTGCAGCTAGGCTCCTACAGGGGCAATGCCCTATCTTGAGCTGGTAGTAGAGCCTCGCCAGCCTCTTGGACCAAGCCTCCAGCCCCCAAGGGCTTGGTAGGCCTGGCCCCCCAACTAGGTTCTTGTCATATATATTGCATTAAGTAAACTTTTTATTAATCCAAGTTTGCTTTAATAGCTTCTATAGAAATTCTGAAGTTTTTTAATTTTTTTTTTTTTTTAATTTTTTTTTTTTTTTAAATTACCTCAGTATTTTATTTAAAATATAAAGTAATTAAGAAAAAATTCACTTATTAATTTTAAAATCTGAATATATAAAAATAAGATAAAATAAAAGATTAATTCTTGAACAAAAAGAAGAAAATGAAAAATTAAAGCAATTGTTAATTTTTTATATAACTTGATAAAATATTCTTCAAGATTTCTCAATGGATGTTATTTTTATAAATCAAATAAAAATTTTAAAAGCATCAAAAATATAAGATTTCTTGTAAATAACCATCAAAATAATAAAAAAATAAAAAAATAAAAAATAATAATAATTATTATTATTATATCTAACTTATTTAACTTATCTGACATTATTTTATAAAACAGCATATCTCTTATTCAAAAAGTACACTAGCCGGGTCGTAACCTGTGGGATCGCTGATCTCGTATTGGAGGGAAAAGGTAGCTAGTCACATAACACGGTACACGGAATCACGTGATTGGAGGGGGCCCGCTCGAGGCGAACGGTTGTTCACTGGCGCGCAAGAGCCTCGGCCTGATTGGTTGTGTCACGTGAACCTTTTCCTGACCCGCTGTACCTGATCGAGATAAACATCCATCTGCTGGAATTTGATCGTTGTACCCGCGACATCATCTTCACCTCCAGAAATCGTGTTTGCGGTCCACGACAACTTAGAGACCGCGGCCCTAAACCACTCTTTCAATATCTATTCCTTTTGTCTCTAAAAAAAATATTCGGTCCTCTGCTTTGGCTTCCCATCACACCTGTTCCAAGCTGACATTTTAGGAACCCCCCTGCCCATAGCTATATAAGTAGCAACCTCTGGAAGTGCAGCAAACCGGGAATCTGAGGAATAAATCCCAGGTAAACATAGTTTCGACCATGGCTTCTCTCGGAGAGGACCTGTTGGTCACTGTCAACAAGTTGCAGGACTTGGTATTCAACACTATTGGCAACGATTCCCTGGACCTGCCGCAGATTGTATGTGTCCCATATTGACTCCCCCCCCCCACCAAAGATATTATGGCATCAAATACCCAAATACCAGGGGAGCATTTTATTTTTCCATGCTGGCATTATTTCCATGTTCTAACTCCAATTTGATAGGTAGTCGTCGGTTCACAATCCTCTGGGAAGTCTTCAGTGCTTGAGAACATTGTCGGAAGAGATTTTTTGCCGCGGGGGAGTGGCATTGTTACAAGGCGACCGTTAATTCTTCAGCTCATTAACGTCCCCAGCGAACGGGATGACACTTCTGACCATACACCATCCAGCGCTGGTGGATTAAGGGAATGGGCGGAATTCCACCATCAACCTGGAAGGAAATACGATGACTTCGCCCTTGTCAAACAAGAAATTGAAAATGAAACGGCCAGGATAGCTGGGAATAACAAAGGAATCAATCGCCAGCCTATAAACCTCAAGATCTATTCATCACATGTCCTCAATTTAACTCTCGTGGATCTTCCGGGTTTGACCAAAGTACCCATCGGGGACCAGCCGTCAGACATCGAAAAGCAGACGCGCAATTTGATTTCTGAATATATTGCGAAGCCTAATAGCATTGTTTTGGCCGTCTCTCCTGCGAATGTCGACATTGTGAACTCTGAGGCCTTGAAACTCGCCCGCCACGTCGATCCAATGGGCCGAAGAACTATTGGAATTTTAACCAAATTAGACCTGATGGATCACGGCACAAATGCTATGGATATTCTTTCTGGAAGAGTGTATCCCCTGAAGCTAGGTTTTATCGGGGTGGTCAATCGATCCCAACAAGATATTCAGTCGGGTAAATCGTTGTCAGAAGCTTTGGCTGCTGAAGCAGATTTTTTCAGACACCATCCGGCATATCGAAATATTGCTACTCGTTGCGGGACTCAGTTCCTAGCAAAGAGCTTAAACACAACATTGATGTCGCATATTCGGGATAGGTTGCCAGATATCAAAGCACGGTTAAATACTTTGATGGGTCAAACCCAACAGGAATTGGCAAGCTACGGAAACAAACAATTCAGCGGCAAGGAACATCGCGGCTCCTTGATCCTTCAGCTCATGACCCGATTTGCGTCGTCGTTTATCTCTTCGATTGATGGAACCTCCTCTGAGATTTCTACGAAGGAGCTGTGCGGTGGTGCTAGAATCTATTATATTTTTAATTCCGTCTTTGGGAACTCTCTGGAGACTATTGACCCAACACATAATCTTTCGGCTCTTGATATCCGAACAGCTATCCGCAACTCCACCGGTCCTCGCCCTAGCCTTTTCGTCCCGGAAATGGCCTTTGATTTATTGGTTAAGCCTCAAATAAAGCTCCTTGAAATCCCCAGCCAACGTTGTGTCGAGCTCGTCTACGAAGAGCTGATCAAAATATGCCACACCTGTGGATCCACTGAGCTTTCCCGATTTCCTCGTCTGCAGGCTAAACTCATTGAAGTCGTCTCCGATCTCCTGAGAGAACGACTAGGCCCCTGCTCGGCATATGTTGAATCACTCATCTCCATCCAGCGTGCATATATCAATACTAATCACCCTAACTTTCTTGGTGCTGCTGCTGCCATGTCGTCTGTAATTCAGAACAAACAAGAACAAGAAAGAAAAGCCGCACTAACCGAGGAGCGACGGAAACGAGAACGGCGACGATTGAAAGAACTGGGGACCGTAAATGGAACCGCGACTCCTGAGGGCGAAGAAGAGCATGATGCGGAGGATAAGGTACAAGCTATACCCATCCGAGGGCAGAAAAGTCACAGAAGCAGATCTCCCCATGTTGGTCGCACTATAGAAAACGGCCATTCTGCACTTGCTGCCACAGTTAATGGACCTCAGTCTTCTTCACAAGGTTTTGGGACTCAATCAGCTGGAAGCGCAAGAGATTCATTCCTCAACTACTTCTTTGGCAAGGAGGGTACCGCACCCAATCAAGGACAGCTGCCACAAGTGACGTCCGGACAAGCCCGCCATGTTAGCCATTCCACAGAGCCAAGTTTCAGTCAAAGTTTCCGACGCAACGAAGTCAAATCCCCCGCTTTGTCGCAATACCCACAGGATAGCGAATACCCGGCGCCGTCAGAATATGGTGATACCGCATTCCCCGTAAGTCTATGAAACCCATCGAATTCAAATCAAATTCAAGAACACCAATAATAATAAATTAATCTGTCCTCCAGAATGATCACGTTGAACCCGCACTCACAGACCGCGAAGCTCTCGAAACGGAGCTAATCCGCAACCTAATTTCTTCCTACTTTAACATCGTCCGCGAAACCATCGCGGACCAAGTGCCCAAGGCTATCATGCATCTGCTTGTCAACCACAGCAAAGAAGTAGTCCAGAACCGGCTCGTTAGTGAACTGTACAAGGAAGACCTGTTTCCCGAACTCCTATACGAGGACGACGGGATCAAGGCGGAACGCGAGAAGTGTGAGAAGCTTCTGGGCACGTATAAGGAGGCGGCAAAGATTGTTGGGGAGGTATTGTAGGATTATTATCTTTTTTTTCATGGCTATTATTATCTGATTCATATATAACATGCGACCATGCTTCCTTTTGTCTTTTGTACCCTTTTTTTTTTTCTTTTCCGTTTTTTGGTTTTTCATTGCACCACCCACATCATTTTCAACATCTACGCGTATATCCTAATCTCCTTTTCCCTCATTATGATCCTTTTTGCTCAGCTGGTGGCAGGTATGCAAGGTGATCGGTTGACAGTAAGGCAAGCCCCCAGGTGGTCGACGCAACGCTTGATGAAGCCAACACAACATCATTATTCCATCATCACCATGAGACACATTTAGAGCGACGCTGGTGCTTCTAGGTTTAGTTGGTATAGCAAGTGACAGTGGGCTTTACAACAAAGACAGAATTTAAAGACAAGAAAAGAATAGATCACGATTGGAAGTAAGAAGCGACGCAAGACGAGGCAAGGATGGGTTGGATTTGTTTACGTTAGATTTTTCCCTTTTTTTTGTTTGTTTTTCACTTTTGTCCTGTGATTTCTCGTATGTATGTAAATAAATCTGGTGTTGAATGAATGAAAGGGGAAGGGAAGTTTTGGTCGGGACCTTCATTTCCTTAAAATTAGCGTCTCTCTTTTGCTGACAACAAATGAGCCAGCTCCATAAAACTGTAACAGCATGAAATTCGAACCGTAGGAATCGAAGCAAACCCTTTTCCATCTGGTATCCAGCTGTTAGGTAGAAGTTAGAAAGAGTTTTTGACTCTACTGACGTCTATACATTAGACTCTATATATGCGTCTCACTTGTGAAACGTATATAACTATATGTAAGGGAACTCCATGACTAAGAACATAATAAACCTCCTTTTTTGGGGTCAAAAAGCATTCCAAAGAATTTCATGAACGTATTATCCGCCCGGAGGGGGGATCTCCTCGAAACAAATGCCAAAAAGCTTGTTTATCCGGAAGAAAACGTATCGCCCAAATGATCCAAGAAACCTCTCAAGGAAGGCAAACACCAAAAAGTTACAAATGAAATGTATTCGTTACTCTCTTTTCACTCTCGCCTGGGCCTCCCTTCTCAATCTCGCTCCCTCATAACCGTACAATCCCCCTCCAACGAATACCAGCACAGCCCCCATCAACACCCCGCCCACTAAGACGTTCCCAAACAGATACACTGAGAGAATCAACGAGATTAATTTCCGAATATTCAGTACAACAGTCACTGTTAGAGATGATGACTTTGCCGATAATGAATGCACCCCACGGATACAGATGTACTGCGTTAGCCCGTTAATGATTAGGTATAGGATCTTTATGGGTGTTTTTGAAAGGACCTGAATGAGAAGCGAATGTGCGGGGAGATGGGAAATTGATGAGTTTAGAAAGCTATAGACAGAGGAGAAGCAGGTAGTTGTAGCTGTTGTTGTACTAGAGGACAGTTGTCCTAAAGCTCTGGGGGTGGTGGTGTTTGAGATGACGGGTGGTGTGGAGAGTAGAGACAAAACGGACGGAGAGGCAAAGAGTTGCTTCAATTGAGTGAGAAGTTTTGAATAGGAAGGGATGAAGAATGGCAGGGAAAGAGCATGCGCATAGAAGAGGGCTTCACGCCAGTGGCTGCGACCATGAGATTCATACAAGTGGTCTGCGTAAACGCCTTGGAACGCCCCGAGGACCATAGCAACTCCAAGGATGCTAAACGCGACTAACGACGTGAAAAAAGACGGCAGATCTTTCTCTCCTGCGCTGAACCCGATATCCATGGATTTTCCTTTGGCACTGGCATCGGCCAGAGCAGCTCCCACGACGCCAGCGGTAAGAAGGAGCACTGCCAGGACCTGAGTCCGTGTGTAGCTCTTGGAACTATATATGTGACCAATGATAATGGAGGCCACGGGACCACCACTACGAATAATGATGTGAAGTGGTACGGAGATTTTGAAGGCAAAGGCGATGTTGTTGAGGACGTTTACTGTGAGGAAGAATGAGGTGTATATCATCCATGACTTTAAGGGAATTGCCCTGGGTGCGAGGAAAAACGCCCGTGGGCCCGCGGAGAATGAGAGGAGATGAGGAAGGGTGAAGAGGGAGGTGAAGGTGAATTGCGTTAACGTAATGAGGGCACCTAAGATGAGCGAAGTGTAGCATTAGATAATTTTCCATACATATATTTCACAAGGAGGTAATATAATCAATCCCATACCAAAATCCGGATTGTCACTTCATCAGGAGCCGTATTCGTTTAGTATATCAACCCAGAGCATAGATATCACACCTCATTATCATGAAGGGACTCACTTGATAATAGCTTCCAAAGCGAATACCTGTACCAAATACCTCGTTAGCATCGCTCACAGCAAACAAAAAGAAGGGGAACAGATATATTCACAACTAACATTCGAACAGCATCCACCAAATATCAACGCCACCACCATGCCAATATTCGCCCATGAAGGCAATGTCGCTTGAACGGTTGCAGCCGCAACGCCATCGCTCCGATCACTCTTGTCCTGTTCCACAGTTTCGCCCCTTATGACCTTCCGTGCCTCATCTCCAGAATCCGTTGGAGTGAATGAGCCATTGGTTAAATCCAAAGTCCCAGCATTAACCCCCCACCGTTGCGGTTTCAGCGGATCTTTCAGCGGATCGCCCATTGCTTTTATTAACTCCTTTGCGCAGGCAACGGATTGTCTTGTTTAACCTCAGGGAAAATGCATCAATCTCCCTCCCGTAACGAAGGCAGAGTGACGTGTAGAGCAGACTGTGGTAATGGATGATGGCAAATGAAACTCTCACCTTTCACACCAGGCCTATTCCACGACGCTTATATATGGGCCAACCTCAATTGAGCAATTGTTAGCTCAGTTTTGGATGTATTCTTTTGTGTGTTGGAGCTTGAAGGAATGTTGAATGGATTGGGAGGTGAAGTTTATTATTTAGGCTATTTTTGGCGCTAGTTCCGCGAGCTTAGTTGAACCTCAGTATGCGGTTAATTTTGCTTTAAGCAAAAACCTGCCAACAAAAAGGTTAATAATGTCCAAGACAAAAACCAACCATCGCAAAACCGATATGTAATAATTAATTATTTATATAGCCATTTTTAAGGAGAAATACATTTTATCAATACATGTGCTGGTGGTTGGGGTAATACCAAAAGCCATCAATTTCTCCCTGCTCGAGGGTCAATTGAATTATAGACTGTATCTTATAACCATATTTAGAACCCCATATTCACGCTTATAATTCACAAAGATCCTATATATACCCCTTTGCTTTATTCGAATGTGAATGACTGCATATCCGGAAAGGAAGAAAAGGAAAGAAAAGAAAACTAGAAAGGAACAACCCTCCTTTGGAAGGCAATTTCCAACGCCATAACAAAAAGAAAAAAAGGTATAAGAAACAAGAAAACTAAACCTGGTCAATCATCTTCAATGTCATCATCACTGAGGATCAGCTTCTCAACCTCCTCCTCAACAGGAAGGAGAAGCTTGGGGCCAAACGAGTTGCTCAAAGATAGCTGTCCCAGCTTGACCCCCCGCTTCCATTTCTGCGGTGAAGCGACAGTTCTATCAGCAGTTGCACTCCAAAGTTCAATGGCGGAACATCCTCCAAAGGTAGAGTCTTCAAAATCGACATCCCCAGGCTCTTCATCACTCTGTCCGCCGCCTCCACGGAACTGTGTAATTTTTTCCAACTCCTGGACTTCGGCAGGGTTTCGAGATATGACGCTCAAATACGGCAAGCGTTCAAGAAGGACTTCTTCCCGAGAGATCATGGCTCTGGTCGCCGCGGATGAGGATGCATCGCTGGAGGACTCATGATTGTTGTCGTGGATAGAAAAACCAGACATCGAACTGCGATTCTTCCACGACTCTACACCCTCCAGTCGTTGGATGGTAGTTCTAGAAGAAATATCCATGGTAGGATCTGTGAGACGATGTAGCCACAAATCCAACAACCCGTCCATCTCTTCAGTTTGCCTCCAAAGCCGCATCGACGTCGGGAAAAACATCTTGTAAGCATCGCCCGTCCGACAGCCGGCAGTAGCCTGTCTTCTGACAGGATATGGTAATGAAAATAGCAATCCCCGCACAGCAACTTGGAAACTAATTTCATCCTGACGAAGCATGTCGATAGTGGTACCGTATCCTTGGTAGGACAAGCGGGCTGAGCCGATTCCGCCTCGATATTTCTGCAGGTTGTGAAATAGGCCACCGGGCGCCAAAATATCCGTGTCTGACAGGATCGAAATGCAGTTTTCGAAATACTCAGTAAACAACGGGCCGGTGCAAGAGAGTACATAATTCTCATGCAACGCGGCAATGAACGTTTCCAGGTCTGTCCCTGTCTCATTGATCAAATCATCGATCGAAACCTCTGATACTTTCGGGCGTGCATGATGTTGAAGATGTTGTGGAGGCTGAGGAGGTTTAGCATTGAAACCCAGGGTTACCGTAGGATCTTCACGTTTATTGTACACCACTCTACCAACTGCGTGGAAGATACCGAGACTAGCTTCCCTTTGAGTAACTATTTCTAGCGACTCTTTCTCCATAGAGGTTAGGGGCACACGACCTTTGCCAGATTTTTTCATCCGGCCAGCGACAGTCCCGCTCCACCCTCCGTTTTCATCACCACGAAGACATATGAACTCCAATCCAGATATAGCACTCCTCACATCTCCCATTTCTGCAAAAGCCTTCAAAATTACGGGTCCAGGAATTCGCTTTCTCTTGGATCGACGCGCTTCCTTTTTCAGGACCAAGTCGAGCGCTTTGGTCATAAAAGTAGGTGCTATCTTGTTAAAGTCAATGATGCTAGTGCCGGGATGGTTTGAAAGTTCGGGGCCCAATAATCTATGGACAGTAAAACTATCAGCTGATATGCCTCCGGAGCCTAACATGGTTTCTGACACAATCATAATTAAGGGTGGCCCGGTTAAAGGAGAATTCCACCCTAATCGGTTGCCAATCGACTGTGAAGGAACCGCCATGGCCAAATACCGTTGTATTGCAAGTCTGAACGTCCGAAGACCTGAAGAAGTTTGGCTCAACGAGCTTGGAAACTCCTCAATAAGAATCACACGTCTTGTTTCTTTTATATTGAAGGAATGTGTTTGCCCATTCGTCATGGGCTCTTGTGCTTTATTTTGCCCGCCGGCGGACAGAGTAAGACTTCCAAACTTATCTCCTCGCCCGAGAAAGTCCTCGAACTGAGCGCCCATGGATGCATATTGTTGAGATAAAAGCTCGGATCCCAATGGGTTCTTCCACTCTAGGATTTCGAATCCAATGGCCTTAGATAGTAGCGATATCGTAGTTGACTTCCCGCTGCCAGCTGGGCCCCTGAGAACAAGAACTCTCTACCCCAATCAGCATAATTGAGAAGAAGCCAGTTGCAGTATTTGGTGTCAGAAAGACAAAAAGGGGGAGGGGGCGCGGGCGGGATGGGGGAAGTAGCACTCAACTCGTTTGCTCCTCCCAGTAAACGCATCCATTAACCACTTCTGAACTTCCCCGACCTTCCTCTTATTAACCACCAGCTCATCAAGATTAACTGGCGCATATTCTTCCGCCCAAGGCCGTATTCCTCGCGGAGGCAACGTATCAGATGACCGTAATTCTCGAGTCCGCCCAGGTTCCTGACCGCCAATGTTTCCAGGACCCAGCCCAGCAGGCAAGCTCTCAGGCGACAGTAAAAACATCTTTGCAGGTCTCTTCAGGGATTTCGTCGCAGCTCCCTGATGCTCACTCTTTATTCCCTTTTCTTTCCTCCGATCTAGCTGAGAGCTCGTATTATTAAACTCTTGGGCCTGCACCGAATTCCCGCCACCATATCCACCACCAAGAATTTGGCTAGTAAATATTTCCTCATACGAATCATCTCCAATAAAGTCGTCCTTGATCTCCTCCTCCTCCGCTTCTTCTTCTTCTTCTTCTTCAATCTCATCCACCATATCCATTTCCTCTTTAAAACTCTTTCTCACCTCGACGTTCGGATAATCCTTCTCCAGCTTCCTACTCCATCTCTCCTCATCCGTCGCCCTCGCAAAGAACGAATGCAACGATTTCGAGGGCGACTCTGACTGCCTATTAACTACCTTCCTCCTTCTCTTCTTCTCAGGAGGTGAGCCGGGTGTCATCTGCATTGAGCGTGTCTGAGTCCGTCGTCGTTGCTGGGGAGAACATGGCAGCTGCGTCTGTGTTTGTTTCTGTCTTGGCTTTTGAGACGGCCGTGTTGGAAGAATAGTTGTACGCGACGGAGCCATAACGGTCGCTGTAGTTGTAGCCATAGGCACCCTTGTCGTCAATGGAATTACAGCAACACCATTCAATATGGGTGTATTCTTCCTCTTTGTCCCGCGGGGTGGTTCTCTTTCCGAGCTCGTGGGATTCTTTGACTCCACATATCCCTTCTCATCCGCACCTTCGGTTTCGCTTTCCGTTTTCCTAGTCGCTTCAGTCTCATTGCTATCCCCCTCATCCTCTGACGAGAGGACTACGAGTCTCCGCTTCCGCTTTGCGGCTCGACGGGTGGACATGGTGCCCGCGAGCGACTGTGATGATGGGCTCGGTGCCAATTGGACCCTAGGGTCATGGTTAATAATTGGGGGGTGGGGTTATTCCCATAGTAAATTAAACTATTTATGTAACTTTTAATTGGCGGTGTATATGCGTCTTTAAGGTGGCATTAATGGGTTGTTTGAAGTCGAATTGGAAGCCGTTCCTTTGGTTGTGATCTTCAGGAACATGAAGGCATGACCTGGGGTAACGTGACGTTGGCGCTTTGTTGTAAGTATCACTAACAGTACATATCTATTGGAGCAAACAATAACAAGCACCACTCGAAAGAATATGAATCAAAGTACCAATCCAGCACCGAGAATAAATAAAATATGTTGCGGTGGGGCAGGGGAAGGGTACATATCTATCCACAGGTTAAAAGACAAAAGAAAAAAATCCTTGTATATTAATATAATATAGATGTCCGAAAATGCAGAGCAAAATCCCGCTTCCCTCAAGCAAGAGTATAGTAAGCGAGGAGAAAAAAATGGGCCGGGGAGAAAACGAGAACCATTTCAAATACAAAGAAATCTCTGTCCAAAACTCCATCAAATCCGAAATCCGAAACTCTCAACTCAATTACCACCAAAAACATCGTAATAATAATCATCATCCAATCCTTCCCGGCTCGGAATATCCGGCGAGTCCCCAACAAACGTCGCATCATCAAACCTAACATTTAACAATCGAATCTTCAAACCGTAATTACTGACCAGATTGATCAGCTTATTCGTCTCTGCAGTGATGGGCTGCTGATTCAAGAGCATCAGTAACCCATCCAGCCATTCAGATGCGATGCTGTGAGATTGTGGGTGCAATGTTAGTAGGACAGCTTCTTTCTGTGTGCTCTTGCTGTTGCTGTTGTTGCGCTTGTGTGGGTGTTTGAGGGTGCTGTCGTTAGATATAGAGCCAGGTGGTCCGCTAACGTAACCATGGATGGTGATTTTGGTTGAGGAGGATGAATGTGGGAGTGTTTTTATTGTGGAGCCTGAGGATGCGTCTGAAGAAGCAGAGACGTTGGAGACAACAGATGAGACAATGTTAAGGTCGACTGAGTGGCAGGTATTGTTAGCATTGATAGACCGCTATGAAGGTTTAAGGTACAGACTGCTTACCTTTATCCGTCAGTGATTCGAGATCGGGGGCATGTTTGCCCATTGATTCAAAATCGGCATAATGGAGATATCGTCGGTTATGCGACAGCTGCACAAAGCGATATATAGTCATCGAGCCGACCGCACGTTTCATATCTTGTTTTACATTATTCACTCCACTGTCCGCTGTACCCAAGGTATATTCCGTCGGGAACCAAGCACCTTGTAACAAACAACGGATGCGTTGCTCTTTCACAAATTGCAGCGCTTCATGGTGGAGCTCATCGCGCACCTGAAGTAAATGTTGACCCCATGCATCTTCATAAGTGAGTTCGAGCAGCTCCATCTGTAGTTCTCTTAGACGCTGATATTCAAACTCTGCCATCTCTTCTTCGACATCATGCACATCCTTTGTGCGCGTGGCTCCACCGACAACGGACTCTATAAGAATGCGAACTAGCTCCACAATCTTCGAGAAGTCCTCGAGCTCCGCACCTGTAGCTTTCCACAGTCGAAAAAACGCATGCAATCCCGCGACGTGCAGTCTAGGCCAATGGAGAAGCAGAGGTTTAAATAACTTGTCGAAGTTCGATCTTGACTCGAGCACAAGATAGCTCTTGACGTCATCCAGATCTGACTTTTCAACTTCAAAATGCTCGTAAAGAACCGCAGTAACAGCCAGAGAAGCTTTCGCAATTGGGCAACGCTGAGGCGGCGGTTTTGCGGACTGCTCCAACAGCATTTTCTGAAACTCATCCTGGTGTTTCCTCACGTAGTCAGCCAAATCCATCATGCCCAGAAACCCCATTTCTTCAAACTCCCACTGGGGGGTTTCAGTTTCAAACCCAAGCCGTCTCCACTTCTCTGGATTATGCCTTCGAGACCGCCGTGTATCTCCCCCTTTCTCCGAAGGATCCATCTCCATCTCCTTCTCCTTGTCGTTTTCCTTTTCTTTCTCTTTCTCATTCTCCTTCTCAGTTCTACTAGCAAGATGAATCCCCTTCAGCGCCCAACGATGCTCCGGCTTCTCTAACTCAACATGAACATCCTTCCACTTTCGCAAGAGCACTTTAGTCAATGATTGGAATTCGAGTAGCGGATGGGCCAAATCCTGAAGCGCCGTTCCCTCCATAAGCATATATACAGATCGGATAACACCCAGATCCTGTAAGCGCTTAATAAACTTGGGCCATTCCGCTTCCCCCTCGTTAACAATCGAGTCTCTCATCAACGAATTAATCAATTGTAGCGCATTGGCGCACAACGCATGGTCCGCAGACGATAATCTGCTCACGAGCATCTCAAGGAAATGAGGATATATGGCAATTGCAGGTTTCAGGGCTTGGAACCCAAAGACGTTCGGCTGTGATGAGCGGTGTGAACTTGTATGAGGGTGTGAAACGATGGATACTAAGATCGACATCGCGCCACGGAGGATATTCACGAGCGGATGTGTAACGATGAGTTCAACAACCTTCATGCCTCAAAAGAGGGGGAGCAACACTATCGTAATTAGAAATGTGTAATACACCAGGGTGAACGGTAAAATTTACAAAAACAAAAAATAAAAATAAAATAAAATAAAATACAATAAATAGATAAAAGAACCAAAGACTCACCCTCATAACCAAATCCTGCTCCACGCATTCCCACCCCTTATCAACTTCCAACAGGCGCGAAAACGACGTCAAACTGTACGCCAGTGTGTTCCCCGTCGCTGTCAGTGCCAGGTATTTCAGTTTCAATACCCCCCCCTCAGAAATGAACACATCCGCAAACGACGGGTCACCGATGTTCGATTGCAGTTTGAATACCGCCATTTTGCGCACGGCATCCTCATCGCTCCCCAACCTTTCGACGAGTTCGGAGACGTTGACGCCCTCCATGGCCTTTGTATCGGTGTATATGTGTATTTGAACGTTCAATTGGTGGTCGTTGCGGGTCTTAGCGGCTGAATGAGCGGCGTTGATGGTAAAATGAGCGGGCGGGAGACAAGGGACAGATGGAGATATGAATGGTGCTGAAGGAGTAAATGAGCAATTGTTTCCACGTCAATGGGTTTGTTTCTCTGTAGTGAGGATGTTTCAGAAGACTGGCAATAGTTTTGCCTGTCAAATTTGCGTCCTGATCTATTGAACTCGCATCAAACCGAGACTGTCCTTCCACCGGCTGAATTAAGATGTTGAACAACTACGGTAGTTAACTTTTCGCACCGAGAAGTATGGATTGAAACAATCACAAATTGAAGAAATGAAGGACAATAATGTAAATTGATTGCAAAATGAATAAATAAATAAATAATTCTATCAGAACCCCCACGAGAGCAATCAGTTCCTTGTGATTGTAGATAATAATACTTTGACTAGTTGGTTAAGATGTTGACGTTAGAGGCTACGGCCTAGTTTGGTCACGTGACCCTATCAGTAGCAATGCAACTCAAGACTTCCTACTGTTTGATGCTGTCTCTTCCGCACCAAAAATAGGGGGTGAACGAGAATATGTATGGAGAAGATACAACTGAATTATATGAAAAGTATCTGGTGTGACGCCTTAATAAGATTGATTGTTATTCTCATTACTAAGAAGATGCTTAACAATAACAAGTTAATTAAAACATACTTTTCCCCATATTTGGTTGGCTTTTTTTTTTTTTTTTTTTAATCTGTATAGTTATATATAAAGCCCTGGTTTAAAGGAGACCCAATGTTACCTAAACAGTACCGCCATTTAAACGCAACTCCATAAAATAAGGAAATGAATAAGTTGAAGTGGCAAATGGGTAGATAGAAAAAGATTCCCTCCACACAAATCCCAAAAAGAGAAGAGAAAATTAAAAAGAAAAGCCAGGGTGGAAGGCGGGGGAGAAAAGATTAAGAAAGAGTCCCGCCCATTTCATAAGATCATATCCATGGATGGATGTCTATTCACAGGAGACAAGTAATGCTAAATCGTATATATACAATCAGCTCCACTGTTGCACATTTGTAGTAAAAAGAAAATAAAGGGAAAAGGGATACAATTAACCAGCCAAGTCCATGGGGGTGTATGGCTATAAGACGATAAAGAGGAAACACAGGTGAATGCGTGTGCATAGGCAGTGTACAATGTGAAAGTTAAACACGTCTGTAGAAGCGGGAGGTATAGCCGTACCGTACAAGTATGGCAAGTAGAAAAGGGGAACGTGGAGGGGATTCGAGGTAAAAATAGGCATGGGTGGGTGGGTGGAGTGTAAATTTGAAGATTGGGGGAGGAGAAGATGGAGAGGTGCTTTGAGGCCATTCAACAGACCATCAGGCGTCATTTTCATAGTCAACAGTTGCTGGCTCGAAGGGTTAGTATTTAGCTCCCCCAGCCGACATTCCAAATAACATGCGCGATATCCTTCGCGGTATTAACAGTGTCGACAACCTTGCCGATAAACCCAAATTTCATATGCTCCCCTTCCCCCTCATCATTGCGTGAGGTGGCGTCGTCAATATCATACAAGTCGTCGTAATCGAATGAGAAAAACCGGTCCGAAGATGAGAGATATGATTCTCGATTGTTATTATGATCGATGTGATTGTGATAATCATTACTATTTTGCTGTTGATGTTTGCTGGAGTCGCTGCTGAACCACAACCCATTATAAGCGGGTAATTCATCTTCAACCATTTTCCGGCCCGGTAAATGCCACTTCACATCCATGTCGGACGTAACAGTGGCATCATCATCATCACCCTCATCATCACGGTCGTCAAGAAGGAAATTCTCATGAACTTGTTGCCGTTGTTGATGCTTCGGAGGACGGAGGGTTTCCGTTGAAGCAGAGTGGGAAAGGCGCGGGACTGGTAAAGGCCACCATGAATATGGAGATGACCTAACAGGTGCTTGGACATCAGGCTCTGGGGTATCCCTACGGTATTTAAGAGTGGTTGGCGGTAATGGGGCGATAGTTTTGCTATCGCTGCTGAAGCTGCTTCGTGGGGTACTTTGATTGCTTAGTCGCGGTCGTGGTGGCATTTCCCGCATCATAAGCACTCCATCTTCAGATAGCATGTCATCGTCGACAATCGTGCTATAGTCCATATCATCATAATAATCGTCCTTCCCTTCCACTGCGATGCATTGCGAAACTTCATTGTTGAAGCTGATATGGCGTCGGTCGCTGGGAGTGTCGGTACCAGAAGACATGGTCGATCTACTGGAATTTTCAAAATATGTCTGGGGAAGAACATAGTCAGAGGCAGACCTTCCTAGACCGGGACGGCCCCTTGAAGAGTCTGCTTCTCGGGCTTTCAAAATTGCACCCGCATGACTGAGGAGTGTTCGGGTCGTAATGGAGCGTTGGAGGATGGCCTGAGAGGCCGTTCTCTTCTTTAGAATGGGCTTTTTATGAAGGAAGGAGCCAGAAGTGGAAAGGCGAGTAGGAGGTGGAGAGGAAACCGATGGGGATAGTTTGGAAGAGGTCTGCAATGGGCCATAAAGCCAAGTAACATCGCAATCTTTGAGCCTGTAGTCAAATAATTAGCTTAAATTCCATACAGACATATTATTGAATGGTATAAAGTAGTTGATGACATACCAATTCAGAGACTCCGGAGTGACAGTTCCAAGTCGATGCTTTGCCTTTGCCCAAGTCCTCCAGGCTGCGTTCTCTAACCTCATGCCGTTGTTATATTCATCCCGTTTGGAAACGATATACCTCCAAGAGCTCCAAATATCTTCCTCTTTCCAATCATGCGAGAGGTAGTCAACATGTCTCGTAGGCTCATCCTTTATAGAAGCATCATCCCCGACAACCAGAGGCATTACGGAATCGCATCTCGATTGATCCGTCGTGGGAGAGTTGGGAGAGAAAAACGCAGAGTCGACCGACGCCTTATCATCTTCTTCACCGCAAGAGGCTGCGTCATATGAAGGGAATACTATCTCATCGTCCTCTGGCTCTTCAGGTGTGGGAGGTAGGGTGATCGATGGAGGGCTGGAATGCAAGAAGACCGACGAGAAGATGGGAGAAGACTGTCCCGTTGATGAGGGTGAGGATATTGAACTGGTGTGAACTGGGCAGCATTCGACTTCAGGGGATTTCCGATATTGGCATTGGGATTTTAGGAAGGATGGATTATTTCGCTTTCGTCGATTGGGCTCTGGAGATGACAGAACATCCCTCTCTGGTAAAGCGGGTAGCAAAGTGGTCATGGTCTGAGCAGCATTAGACTCCGCCAATGCCGTAGAAGGGATCGATGCCTTGGAGTTGTCGAAGCTTCCGCTGTGATACCGTTGATGCTTGGGGGTTATGATACTTAAGAGGTAGAGGATATGAGGCGATCAAAAGCAGTCAACTGGATGCAGTGGAACTGCCAGAAAACCAGTCGTAGATGCCAAGTGGTTCGTATTTGGAAACAGTGACACTTATATTCGAAAGAACAGACGTAGTTAAGAGGGAATAATTGGGAGGAAATCCTGAACAGGCAAAAGTATGGAATCGGGAGCGTTTTTGGTGAGAGTAAGCGAAAAGCATGAAAAGACCTCAGCCGGCTAATTAGATCATCCACAACTCAACCTTGGGAGAACCACAGTCAATTGGAGTAAACGACTATTGATGAGTAAACAGCGGGAACTGCGATCTGTTGCTAACTATAATGTTAACCAGCAGAACAGATGATGCTGTGTATTAATTGATGCGTCGTCTTTGGATCTGAACCCGATGTTTGAATTTGGTGGTCAATGGACGCGGAAGTGGTGGAGAGCAGGAACCACAGAAAGGGGAAGTATATATATATATTTAGCTATAGTTTACTTTATGTGCAGTTAGAATAAATAATATCGCTCGACATGACGAAGTGTAAGAAATATGGCGTAACTTAATGGGACAGAGCTCGTGAAAGAAGCGAGAGGAAGTATTTATCTAACTTATAGTTAGTTAAACTAAAAGGTGCATTTTCCTCTCGGTTTTCTTCCTCACAGGCCTGGACTTCTCCGCAATCGACTAAAAAATTGATATTGAGTCAGGTTTTCTATTATTTTTGTATTTAATTTTTTTTTTTTATCTTAACGCCACCCAAAATGATTCACGGCTCCCGACTGATTCTCGCTATCCACTCTCTACCTATGGACGGCTACTCTTACTCTGTACTCTGACCTGGTACATAGCAGGATTTCGCCTTCATTCTTCGTGTTAATGTCTACCACTTATCAAGAATCTCTCGATACATGCGATGTACATACATACACACATGGAACTATGTAACTCTGTAACTATGTTTTGATTCATCAACCACCATTCGCATAATAAATCATGGGATATCAACGTTGTCTCTTCTTTGTGCTACTAAATAAGTTTAGTCTTTTCAAGCTCTCCACGAGAAGTAAGTATATGTATCTTACATTTTCTTACCATCAAATTTATATCTATTCTTACCCCAGTATTTGGCTTCTCCCCCTCCTCCTCATCATCATCATTAATCTCTAAACACAACCACATTGCCCAGAACAACATGATTAAATGGAGACGAAAGGGATTCCCCACAATCAAGGCATTCGAGGCAGAGTTCATTTAATCAATCCCTGTCATACGGAAACAAGCCATCCAATACACCCTAGATATCAAGGCAGATTGGAGTAAATACCACTACTGTGCGTATCCTGTACTACGGGATGCATTCCTGTAGATAGAGAACGAGACAATGTAGATAAATAACAAGAAAGCGAATCACACAAATAATAGAAACCAGGACAGTATATTTATGTCGAGATAATCTCGGCGCTACAATTGTTTCCCTTGATATCGTGTCAAAAAAGTGAGGGCAACCAATCCCTGCTTCGCCAATAATAATCAGCCATTATCGCATCGTGCTGCACCTTGATATCATCACTCCCCATAGTTACTCAGCGTGCCAGAAAATCGACCTACAGGGCCTCCTTTGTCCTCCCTAGCATGATGCCGATGATGTTCATCAAGGCGGACAAGGACAAAAGTGGTTAGGCATGCTAGGTCCATCAATTTCCTTGTCTTCGTTGTGACGGCAACTTGAGCGTCGCCTAGAAAGTTTAATATTTGAATCTCACTCCAAAAGCCAGCTTCTGGTCGAATCAGCAACCCCACGAGTCAAAGCGGCCAACTCGACCGTTGTTGTAAAATCCGATTAACTCGAGGTTCCAGACCAGAAGAGTTTGGTTAACCTACCAGGACAGCCTCCCTCGTCTTCAAACGACCCCCCTTTGAATTTTTAACCTGTCGTTCGATGAGGCTTTCTGTGCCCCTAGGTGGCTTATTTTTCCCCTCAAATGGCGGAATAAACCCGGCTCAGAACAGGTTTTTCTTTCGAGACAGCCTTGAAGAGCTTGCTGGAGAACTTCAGCTTCCCCCTCATTCAGCTTGAACTTTGCAAGAACAATTTTGGGCCTAGAATAACTGGTCTGAGAAAGCATGAATGGGCTTCCAAGATCAGTGCATCACGGAACAACGTGGAAAGGTTTAAACGTGGTTGCTGGGTGGCAGTGAATGACGGGTCAGAGAACTGAGGAGGGGAGGACTCGCACGCAATATTCGATAACAATGTGTTCTAAGAATACGGCCTGTCCCTTGGCCGGATTATCCCCGAGTACGCGGATTATGAATAGAGCAAATTAATCCTGGGAGAGGCGAAGAACAAATACGCCCGCGTGGCTTAGTGGTAAAGCGTATCACTAGTAATGATAAGATCCTCAGTTCGATTCTGAGTGTGGGCAACCTGAAGTATTTTTACCTCTTTGCTTCTTCTTTTATTTTCTCCTTTCTATTTCCAATGTTTTGTCTCATTATTTATCCCTGCCCAGATTGCTGGTTAGAATCAATAAACGATTTCCTATTTCCTATGTGTTTTACAAAGTGTGGAAAAGGTGGTTAACTAGGGATTTGGCAATGATCCCTGAATTGAGTAACAAAAAAATATGTCCAATCCCGCATTGTTATTATTTTCCGCCCCCCTCTAGCTGATTCTTTCACTGGCTGATGGTTGCAACTATCTATTCGGTAATTACTCCGACCCCTGTCTTCAAAGTTCCAGACCGGCGACTGAGGTCAGCGAGCTGCACTTCTTTGACCCACTTCCATCTAGAACATGGCTTCCCCAAGTGTGCCCTTCATAAGGGTCGAAGGATTAGAGAAGATGGGTTTCAAAATAAACTCCATGGAAATTCCGGAATTTTCCTCTTGTTGTGTCGCATTTGTCCTGCGAACTTAGCTGCCAGAAATTCCTAAACCCCTGGGGACAAGGACTTAATTGACTTTTTGAAAGATTTCTTTCTTTTCTTTCTTTTATTTTTTTTTTAAATTTTTTTTTTTTTTAATTTTTTTTTCTATTTTTTTTGTCATTGAATGGCTCACCGATCTTCAGGTACAGTCCATACATGGGTGTAGCTCTTTGTTTAAAGAGTTCTCGCATATCTCCTTGCCCAACTTTTGAAGTCTTGCATCACTCTCTTTATTTGAGAGTTGGATCCCAAAGAGATAAATACATAAGCTACCATTGCAAATCGTGCCCATAGCAAATCGTGCCCACAGCCTTCGCGCCCACAAGTCACTTTCTGTTTTCATCGATTATTCATTCTCTTTAACTCCATTTTATGATGTACCCGCCAAGGCTCTGGACTGAAGAATGGTCAAAGCGAACGCACAACCCTACCATGGCAGTCGCTAATCGCGCCAATTGTGGGCTGGGGCCGCAGTGGCGTGGAATTTCTCATCCCATTCTATTACCTTTCTCAGGAGGTGTGTCAGGTACTAGGAAAAAGAGAGCGTTATTTAATTATGACAGATGCCATTTCCATGTGGGAGATGACGTTTGTGGTACCAGGTGTATCTATCTGTGGGACAGGAGTAGGCGAACGTCAAAAACGGGAGTGAGAACAGGGACATTCCGGGAACATGGGGCGGCTACCGTAGTAATTTTTATATTCAGATAACTACCTTGGAGCGAAAATGCGGGGAACACCGGAATCATTCTTCTCAAGATCGTGCAACGACTCTAGAGTTATCAGTGGGAAAGAGGATGGCGTTCGTTTTCGCCAGTGGAATGATCCTCGGAGATACACCAGAATATGATGCTAAAAGACACTTAACGACTCACTTGGAACACACATACTCTGCACATGTACATACAAAACATGTAGTGCCTCCGATGTGATCATTCGTCGTAGGGCCAACTCACACTAGTCGGCGGTTAGTCCTCTCATTGCTGCCCATTTCTATGGAGACTTAAAATGTTGGGTCCCTATGATTGCCCTAGCGAGGACAGCCCAACGAGCCCAAGGAAATGAACAATAACGTATATCATATCACTGCCAGGTGCTATCTGTTCTTCACAAGAAAATTTCTCGCCCCGTTAAAGGAACAGCGTCAGCGACAGTATCAAAGCTCATACATATTTAACAAGACGTCATAGCGTTATTTTTGTATTTTTGGGTTAGGTTTGTATACTTTGAACCCTGGTTGTGGGAAGGCGTTTAAGTAGCTTAAGTCGGAGATAGTCGGGGTGTAAAAGTATGTTATAGCTGTGCAAATTTGACTGGGATAGAAACGGTTAGGCACTTTATTTATTGATATGATATGTGCAATATCCATGAACTCTTTTTACACGATACTTGATTCTAGCTCTAGAGATATTTAGTGAGAAAGGGAAGAAGAAGATCGGACAGGAGAAGGAACCTATAAATGAATCTCGAACAGAACATTGGATAGGGGAACTGAATTAAGTGCGAGGTCCCGTAATATACGGATTTTGAGCTGGAGTTGGCGGGGGAGATGACATGGATACCTTACTGACTCCAGTTATTCCGGCACTTTAAGTTATGCTTTCAGTGCTCTCCCAAAGTTGAAGGGGGTAAAGGTTACGGGACAATCAATGGCTTGGTGGTGAAAGGGGGAACCTTCCCCCCCCCAACAACAACAACAACAAAAAAAAAAAAAAAAAAAAAAAAAAAAAAAGACAGGTGGAATGGGATTCGAAATCTGCTAGTTGATGGGAAATCCGTATAAAATGTGGATTTGTCGAAAGCGGAGAACAGAGAACGATGGGTGTGCCTTTGCCAATGAATTGATAATTGGCCAACTGGCGGGGTGGTCGTGAGGTGGTGACGCAGAATGTACCAAAGATGTACCAAAGAGTTAGTTACACAAGAACGCCGTCGAAGGAGGGCTTGCTAAGGCCATGCCTTCCGCATATGGGTTTAGGTCATCCTTAGCCCATGGTGTTCTTCAGGTTGGGAGGACATGTGAGATGAAGAATTCACACATTGTCCCAGAAGAACGGTCCTTGAGAAACGCCCTTGCCTATTTCTTACGGTAAATTCAAAGACGAACCCAATTGAACGGCACTGGGTACACAGGCGGATATCATGCTTGCACATCCGTATCTGCAGAGAATGGAAAAGTATTGATCCATTCCATCCATATGGTAACGTTGTGCCCCCAATAGTATCAAGATCAGGGATTATCGTCTCTAATATAAATACCTTTCAATTCTCAATAGCCCCAAACCTCAGAATAGGCTCAAGACCCTAGTTAACCGGAGGTGAAGGACTGTAACCTTCAAATAGAACCTTGATACCTGAAGGATATTCGTCGCCAAAAATCCTCAACTATTGACCCGGGAATAAAAATCAAGGGTTAACGTCAGAATTAACGCCTCTTGTTAAATAGCAGAAAAGAAGTAAACGGCGAAACGAGGAAAAGAAAAGGAAAAAAAGTAACCCACCTTCTCAAACATTTTCAAAACGATCAGTCGCATCCCTTCCTCACCAACAATAATCGACCTTCTCCTGGAAAAGTCTCCCAAAGCCACAACCCTCAACTCCTCCAAACGATTGCCCGCATACCAGATATCCAACAACGTATCAACCGTCCGCGCCCACCTGCTGGCCATACTTGCAATCTCAATCTTTAACACCACCCGTCTAGCCTGCTGCAGGGCTCCTTTTGAGATGAACATCGAGATATCCACCGGCCGCCCCAGCGCCATTGAGTAAGGTGGTGGTTCGTCGATCACTAGTTCCTGAGCATGCAGCACTGGCAATGCTTCATAGGTTATCTGCCTACACAGGAGGAAGACAGAGGGAGTAATATAGTCTGATTTTGGAATGTGAGGTGGCGGAAGGGCGCTCTTGGGATAGGCGTAGGAGCACCTGGTACGCGGTAGGTAAGCGGGCCAAATGCGAGGCTTGTAGGCGAACCAGATTGCTTCCGCCATTTCGCATTCATAGCGGAGGCGGGCGAAAGGAACACGGAGGTTTGGCCAGCTTAGTGCCAGGGTATAAATTTCGTGCCGGATTTCAGGAGGGAGGTTGAGGAATGAAAGGGGTCGGCGGGTGTTGTTAGACTTGTTGAGGGTAGTGGTAGTACCCATGATTGGTTTGCTTCTCGTTTCCTATTTCTCTACGTGAAACTCCGGTAACTTGCGAAGAATCGAAGGGGTCTCGTTACGAGACTGGACGCGGATCGTATCCTAGCCAGGCGAGTAGCATTGAAGAGCGTTGAGTGGACAGAGTATTCGCTCAAGAAGTGTCCGTTGTTAAATTGAGAATCTATAAATGTCATGAATCTGTAAAATATCCCATTGGACAGGGTTGTTTTGCTGCATACCTTTGTTGATCTTGAGAAATAATTACGGGCAGGTTCTGTCACGCCATTTCTCTAGCGGCACGCGACTTCCACATGTTCGATACCTTGAAATTAAGGTTTGGAACTGGCAGCAAACAAAAGCTTATTTAAGCGCTAGGCGCGGCTCAACCCATGGATTCGGGCAACTGAGCCGGCCCTAACGACGACATTATTTCAGCCTCATCGTTCCTGTATAAAGGCTGAAGGTTTGCTCTATCTAGGTTTTGAAATTTCATTGATCTCCATCTTGATTAAGCAGTCAGCCGTTAATGAATTGCTTCAGAAATAAGAATGCACAAAAAATGGAATCATGAAATCGCAGGCATATGGTCAGGTATAAACAGATATCGCGACAAAATCATATTTCCTTATTCATCTCCCTAACTTTTTCTGACACAATGTTGGAGAAAGGGAAGCCTATCAACAAGGACGTAATGGCTGAAATGATGAACTTCTGGTCTTTTCAGACTTCACTGCTCAGTTGGCTCCACCTGTCGTCCCCTGATGGCTGCAGCGAAAAAACCACCTACAAAACAGTTACATGCTCAGGCTCGGATAAACAATTTTCACTCATTATGCAAAAGTCATGATCGTTATTTAACTTATAACTTGCTTATTTGGTTAGTATCTGCTAATTACGCTCGAGACTTTTCATGTATGAGTCCGGCATGTAGACCTTGTGGTCCTTCTGAACCTAGTTCAGCATCCAGAAAAGTTGATGCAGGAAGACTGCTCCTGAAACAGTCTACGGGAGTGGTGGGGGACGGTGGCAGTGTCCGTGATGAGGATGATCCTGCAGCATGTCAGTATTGTAGTTACCAGAAGTTTGTAATCTCTAAATAGTGTTATCTAGGTCTTGAGCTGCCAAAGGCTTTCATTTGTTAGCGATGGAGATCATAAATACCGAAGCTCGGAACGGTTTACGCAGCAATAGAGATGTTGAGATTGCTGAAGTTTTTGCATCTGGGACAAAGGTCGTGCTGCACCTTCATCTGGAACGTGGTCACTGCGCTCCCCAGACTGAATCAGCCAAAATAGATAATAAATAAACAAAAAGGGTATCATGACTTCACGAGATGGAGGAAATACCCCAATCGCATGTTCGATCATGGAACACCTTGGGATATAAGAGACCAGAACCAGGCTTCCTTTTCCATTCAATATCCATTTTTCGTTTGCCATATATATAAAAACGATACTGTAGCAAATTCTCAGAAAACTCATCGTGAAAAATTTGCAGCTAAATATCTTCATCCTTTGAGAGTCAATGTGGAACTTCTTCATCATAAGCTTGTTCGTTTTGAAATTTAGGTTGGCTGTATCATTTTCCACGGTAGTAAATATTTGCCACACTCCACTTCAGCCAATTCCTTGTTGGTAGTTATGGGACTGTGCGCCTGTCATTGGAAGCGGTTATGGCTAATTCCTCCGTTTCCCCGCGAACCTTCTTGTGGTATATTAGCCGCCGCCTATACGAACAAAAGAAGCTCCTTCGGCCTATAAAGTGTTAACAAAGAAATGGTTGATATGTTCCAAGCAGAATATTTAGGCATGCCCATGGCTCGATAGATATCAACAAGGCTTGGGCGAAAATAATGTGTGATCTATAACGGCACCCACTCACTACCCCGGGACACGTGAGAAGAAGAAAAATCTGAAAAGACTAAATAACTTAGAGAAAAAGTATCGAAACCCGGGTTGGCTATGCCTCTGCTTCTTCAATGATCTCTAAACATATTGAAAATTGTATATAATAACTAGAGGCTGGCAAACGTTAACTAGCGGAACCACTATATTCCGGTAATACCAATACGGAGTGTTCATGTATTATTTACCAAACGTGAGGCTTGATCGAAACCAACAGTGCCATAATTAAGAATTATAAAAGATATATCTGATCATCACATCGTCTACATTCGAATCTCAGAAACTATGGCAAATACGGCAGCTCATGAATCTTCAGCAACGCCCCCTGAACCCCAAGCAAGACATATAGTTTACTGTGGAGGTGAGTTTCCATTTTTTCCTATCCAAAGCTTGCCTTTCCCACCCTGTTCCCCTCCCAAGAGGCATTCCGCCGGATTGTAAATGCGTTGTATTTTTATATAGCTAGACAACTAATCCTTCCCATATTACTTAGTTTGCTCCCTTCCACCTGAGGTGTGTTATACCTCCGTACTTCGTGTTAATCAATTTAGTTCATACTCTTGCTCCAGTGGCACGAGTTGCCATGTGACATCGTAAAACTAAACGTCTTTGTTGATGGTGGTTCAGTATTGCGAATTCGGCGGTACAGTGAAGAAATGCCAGGAATGGCTACAAGATAACCATCCTGATATGTACCAGCGGTTATACTCTGACGGTATGCCATATCCTGGCTTTCGCAATCCATTGAAGCACCCATTCGTCGCACCAACGGCAACATCCACTCGCCTTTTTTCACATATCTTTCAAATACCTTACAATCCACATAACTAACCATATGTTGTGTAACAAACTCCACGGGAAAAGAAACCATAACCGCAAACCTAAGCACACTCTCTCTCTCTGCCCGCGAGCGTGCCGCCAAAGACGCTGCGAAGAAAGAAGCCAAAGCCGCTCTAGCCGAAACCCGCAACCAGGAACGCAAAGCCGCCGCCAAAGTCCAGATCCGCCGCGTCGAGCGCAGCAAACGCAAGTATGTTACCGTCATTTCTGGCCTGGAAGCCCATGGGCTAGAGAACAAGAAGATTGCGAAGGAGTTGGGGAAGAAATTTGCGACGGGGAGTTCGGTGACAAAGGCGACGTCGGGAGCGGCGTCTACGGTTCAGGGGGGGATGGGGGAGGAGATTACGGTGCAGGGAGATGTTAGTGAGGAGATTTTGGATTGGTTGATTGAGCATTATGGTGAGAAGGTGCCAGAGGAGAATGTGGAGTTGGTTGAGGATAAGAAGAAGAAGGCTGCTGGGTGAGGAGCTGAAGGTGTGATTGGAGGTTTGGGGGGGGTTTGGTGGCTCTTTTTCCTTCTCCTTTTCATTTCCATATGTTTTATTTCCTTTAATTGGAGCGAGGGGCTTTTGGGTTGTATGAATATCTAAATTAACGATTTTCATGACAGGAATTAGAGACGTGGGTTGCTCTATATGTGACATTAGAATAATTTAATGCACGAAAAGACGAGTGATGACATTCATACTTGACATCCAGAATGGAAAAGAAACTGACTATGAAATTAAACCACTTTCACCCCCTGGGCATCATGATGCAAGAAGAGTGCAAAACACCTCATCATCGTATGCCTTGTTCCCATATGTCCTGATCAAGCAGCTTTGTACATAATCATTGCCAATGCCACATACACTCCTACCATGCCCTTTAACTCCTGAAAAATCTCCCACATTATATAACAAAGGAAAAGAAACTAAAATGAAGAAGAAATAAAACCTCTCAGTCTTGAAAGAGGTTCCGCGAACGTCTCATCTTCCACTACATTGACCCCCCCCCCCCCCCCCTCCTCGTCCCCCAGCTCAACGCTCTCACCCAAGCAACTTACACATAAAGCTCCCATCCCCATCTACAGCAGACCAATTTCTAGCGTCCCCAACCCCTTTTTCACGTTTAAATCCACAACCCCTTCCCCTGCCGTCACTGGAAACGCCCTAACCTGCCCAACCACCCACGCCACCACAGCTACCACAAGGGCCATAACTACAAAAGCCCAAAAGATCCGCAACCGCCTCCCCACCCGCGCCTGCCACTCAATCTCACGCCGATCCCACTCCTCAATCTGCCGCCTGACAACTTCCATACGTCCACTAAGCTCGGCAGCCATCTGGGAGCTGGCACGCATGCGTGCCTCCAGGGACTCGATGCGCCGCACCTGCGCAGCGAAGCCCTGGAAATCGTCAATCTGCTTGCGTGCGTCGCGGTCTAGGTTGTCTGTTTCGTGCGTGAAGTCTGTGTAGAGGGTTGAGGCGGCGTTAGCGAGGTCGTGGAAGGAGTAGATTGAGTGGTGGAGGCTTGAGATCTTTTCAAGGAGGTTGTAGTAGGTTGTGTCGAGGCAGCGGTTTATGTCTGCGGTGCGGATGGCGAGGACGGAGAGGGAGGTGCGGTTTGCTCTGTTGGCTATTAGCGTGTATGTTATGTGAAGATGGGATGTCTATACATTAACATGCAGCCGCCCTTCTGGGTGGAGATTGAGATGGGAGAAGATCTCCCGGTTCCATATGTAGTAGCAAATAAATAGTAAATTGGAATATTAAACTCACTCTTCCTCCTTCATCCTCCGCATCGTCTCCCTTCTTACTTCTGCCATTGTGACATTCTCCCTCCGCTTCCCAATTAACAACGGCCCTTGTGCAACACCAGTATCACTACCATCTTGTCCACTTGTCTCAGACTGGGGTGTAGTAGTAGCAGCAGCAGCAGCAGCAGCAGCAGCAACAATCTCGCTCGTACCACCCCGTCCTTTTTCCCTATGCACATATTTTCCAGGTCGTAAACTCATATTTGCATGTTCCCTCATAGATTTGGGCAACCTTGTATCTCGCGACACATGGTGTTTACTATGGCGATACTTGCGTTTCTCGGGACTTCCAGCTCTGTCACGGGCCCCTTTTTGTGCTAGACAGTCACGTTGCTGCTGCAGTGGTTGCTGGTCGTGGTCACGATGGCGCAGCGGGTGTCGGTGGTGGTGGAGACGATGGTGCTTGGCAGGGGACGGCCAGAACTCATCTGCCAGAGAAAGGTTGTTATGATGGTTTAGAGGTGTGTATATTTTTGGCGGTTGAGGTTGCAGATGGGTGCTGTAGCTGGATGAGGGTAGTCTATTGGTGATGTTTTGCAGTGGTTGTTGTTGTTGTTGTTGTTGTCGTTGTTGTTGTAGCTGTTGTTGCTGCTGCTGCTGAGGGGTGACGCTGTTTGTGGCACCAGGAGCTTGGGCGCTCGGAGGTGAACCATGGATGGGCGGCGGTAGGCTCGCTGAGGGGCTTCCCGCAGCGGCAGACAGGGTTTCGTGAGCCATTATTCCCGCAGTGGCTGAAAATTTGGATTCTTTGTTATTGCTGAACGATGCCATGCGGTTGTGGTAGTTGGATGGCTGTCATTTGGGGTTCTGGCTGGGGTTGGCGTGCGCTTTATCGTCTATTGACAGGGAGTTTTATGAACTGGGAGATTCTTGGCGGAGAGACCCTTGCCTGGTTAGTTACTAGTCATATTTACACCCAAGAGGCTGATAATAGGTGTTATTGAAGATTGGTTGCAGATAGTAAATATGGTCTCTTCTATTTTTTATATGACTATTGCGGGTCAGGATATCATTCTCCTCGTATGCAGCAAGATAGCTAAATAACCCAGGTGAAAATAGTGCGACACAAATTAAAATGTTGCCCCCAAAAACGCCAACTTCATGGTATATATGATAAGAGGAATACAACAATTCCGCCCCACAGACTCAAGAATTGAGAAGTTTATTCCTTTTCTCTCTCCGCTTGAGCCGCTCTACTCGTTTCCTATGCATCTTCTCCGCCATCTTTTCATACCGTAACTTCTCCTCCTTGGCGGCCCGGCGATCTCTGATAGCCTGTATCCGTCTCTGTGAGTAGCGAAAGAAATAAAGGTTAGCTTCGACTAAAGTGCGGCAATCCCAATGGGTGAAAGAGAACTCAAAAGCCAGTGCCCATACCTGACGCTCAGCCTCTTTCTCATCTTTCATTTCTTTTTCCTTTTCTTTCATAACGTCACGGGCCTTTCGTTCCTCGAGGCGTTTCGAATATGAGGTCTGACCAGCTGTGGGGCGGAAGGGTGTTTTGGTACCGTGCCAGTTTTTGCCTATAGTGGCAGGGTTGAGAGACATGTTAATACGGATGTTTCGAGAAAGCAGCACTGAATAATGACAGACAATAATTGTGGAAGGTTTTTCATACCATTTTTCCGCATGCCCTTGGGTGCCTGTGATGCGGGCTCTGAAGCCTTCACCGCGGTTTCGAGAGCGGCGGACATGGCAACAGAGGGTAGGGTGTCTGCGGCAAACTGACAGAAAATGGGATAGTCGGTCGGTAATATTACCAAAAGCCAGATCCCCGCAGCGTCCTGGACTCTGACTGTGTCTCCTCTGTCTCTCCGTCTCTCCGTCACTCTCTTACCCGGCGTCGATTTGCGTGAAGAAAAAGAAAACGGCCTCGAGTGCCGCATCTTCCCCAATCGGGCCTGGACTGGCTGACTAAGCCATCTATGTGGAGCAGCAGTTGGGGTTGCGCTAACCAGAAAAGGCATAAATATTATCTTGGTGCCATCAGATAACCGGATCTCGGCGATTTATTTGACCCGAAGCCGCCTGTATATTTTCATTTTTGTTCGATTCTTTAGCATCCAACGACTGAACCACCGACCAACCACCAACGAATCTTTAAACCACCAGCCCTCAGTGTGCATCACCCAGTAAGAAACATCCAAGCATCCAGCCAACCACAACCTGAACTTTGCAGAATCCCCTCCTTGATCTCCCCGCCCGCTCCAAAATTGCGTCTTCCGTACATTCTCTCGCGGCCTGTGGCTTGCCTGTTCATCCCGTGCTCAGCCCACACTGTATGTCGTATTTAATCTCATAAACTGCTCCGTATCCATGTCTTTCTCTTCCGTATGATGACGGTCAAACGCCGACTACCTCGACATCTAATTACTACTGCAACTTCCACCACCGTTACTATATCTCCTGCACTCCATCCCCCTTCACCTAGCCGAGTATATATTCCTCACAGATATACAATGCTCTTCCGATAACTCCCCCCCAACCGTCTTTATTTTTCTCTTCCCTCCCCTTCCCCCGTCCCAGTCTGTTTCACACTCCCAAGCAATGGATGCTGTGAAACCGCAGATTCCGGGCGCCATAGAAACTGAAATGGCGGTGGAGCTGGCCGATTTCCCTTCCACTACAAGTCACGGCGTAGAGGCTTTGAAGGATGTGGTATATGGATCCGTATGTGATTCCCCTCTTTCTAGTTGTAGTTTCCAAAGTTAGGATTTTTATTTTCATTTTATTTTTTATTTTTTTAATTTATTTATTTATTTATTTATTTTTTTTTTTTTCCCCAAGAAGTGGAAGAACAAGTTTTCTTTCTAACTTCAATCGTGCTGCGTATCAGACTGCTGGAATTGCAGGAAAGTTTATCGAATATCCCTTTGACACTGTCAAAGTACGCCTTCAATCCCAACCAGATGGCCTGCCACTACGATACAAGGGCCCCATCGATTGCTTTCGCCAGTCCTTTCAGGCCGGTGGGATCAATGGACTCTATCGGGGCATCAGTGCCCCGCTCGTCGGAGCAGCGCTTGAAACAAGCAGCCTGTTCTTCAGCTATCGTGTCACCCAGGAGCTTCTCAGGTCGACCCTGTACGCCTCTGTAACCGAACTGCCCCAGTCCGCATTGCTCGTCTGCGGTGCCACAGCAGGAGCATTCACCTCTCTCCTCCTAACGCCCGTCGAACTCATTAAGTGTAAGATGCAAGTGCCTCCCGGTAGCATCCATCACAAATCTCCAGGCCCTTTGTCTCTAATTACAGCCGTCTTCCGTCATGATGGTTTGCCAGGATTCTGGCGCGGGCAGATGGGTACACTTATTCGAGAAACGGGGGGGTCAGCTGCTTGGTTCGGGAGCTACGAGGGTGTTTTGGCTTTCTTTAAACAGTACAACGCTTCCAAAGTAGCAACAGCAACAACGGCAGCAGACTTGAGCAGCGCCACCCCAGATCCCATAGTATCACCGTCAGCTTCGGAACCGCTAGCAGTTCACCAGCGTTTGCTTGCCGGCGCCGCAGCGGGGATAAGCTATAATTTCATCTTCTACCCCGCGGACACCATTAAGTCGCGCATGCAGACGGAGGTTGTCGGTCATACAGCCGTCAACTCCAGACGGCCCACCTTTTGGGCTGTGGGAAAGGCTGTCTGGAAGCAACAGGGCTTGGCTGGGCTATACCGTGGCTGCGGCATTACTTGTGCCCGTTCTGCACCCAGCTCTGCATTCATATTCACGATTTACGAAGCTTTGCGCCACTATCTATGACCATTCTGATTATGACGATGATGTCATCTTCTTCTCTACACTTTCGTCTTCTGCTCTCCCCATCCAATACCTCGCCATCCTCACAGTGGTAATATCTTCTTATTTTCTCTTTTCCTTACGGCATTATTCACATGCACGCATAGCCATACAAACTTCTTGCTATCAATCCTACGAACATTGCTTTCTTTATTTTCCTTTTTGTGTATCTTGTCCTCGATTATATATCAATCTAGACGGAACGGGTATTATTAAGTTCTGGCAGGCTTATCTAACTAAGGAATTGATCTACCTTGATTTCTGACTTTCTCTGTTGTTTTCTGTCCTCACTGGCTATTATATCTTAATTTCTAGCAGCTTGTTTCCCTTTTCCTTAATTCGCCCGGCATCATTATAGAATCAGTCAGGTTGTCGGAGAGCTACGTATTACAGTGCACATATTTGTTACCTTCTATTTTTGTCAGGTTAGCAAAAAGAGCATGGGTTATTTATTGCGGAAGGCAAAAATGGTTGAGCTGTGGTTAGGAGACAGAAAAAAAAAAAAAAAAAAAGAAAAGAAAAAAAAGAAGAAAAAAGTTAAGAAAAATTATTGATGATCAATAAACATTGAATAGAGATAGCTATGGGATAGATTTTTGATCTATTTGACATCATATCATGCATCTGGTTCATCCGATTATGACCGTCCTCTACGTACAACATGCGCAGCATTGATATATTCAAGAATTACTTTTCATATAATTCTGGCGGTGGGGGGTTGGGTTTTGTGGGTGAACCACTGAATTCTTAAATGTTCTTGTGAACTGTTTAACTATTGACTAGTTAGTTAAGCTGATGCAACAACCTTCAGCTCCAACCATGAAGTTTAAAATCAAAAGCCACAAGCGCCCGTAGATACAATCTACAATCGCCCTATCCGTTCCAGCAATAAGAATTCCCATACACATATTCATATATATCAACATGCCCTCCGCAGTGTCCACCACTGAACTCCAAACGCTTTCATCAAAAGCTATCGCGGCGAAGGAAACGGCGTATTGTTCGTATATTGAAATCCAGCTCCAATCCAGCTCCAATCGCTGCAACAACCAAGTCCATCTCATCTCCCCCTTATTGAATCCCCGCCAGCGCACTAACGAGTGCCCTCAATACAACAGGCCCGTACTCAAAATTCCGCGTGGGAGCCTGTCTGCTCACTGAAGAGGGAGAGTTCGTTGTTGGCGCCAATGTAGAGAATGTCAGCTACCCCGTCGGCGTATGTGCTGAAAGATGTGCTTTTGGGACTGCAGTGGTAAGGTATTCGCGGTTTATTGTCCCTTTTCCATCTGCAGCACCCCAGGTCGAACCCGACACGGTGTCTTCTGTGGGGTCGTGGTGTCGTCAAGTTTGGATATCTACATTTTAATTCAGATATCCAGGCATTGTGGTTTTGTGTCTCATGCAACTTAATCCTCTTCCTACATACCAGAGCAAATCCACCCAGTCAAACACATCTCTCCCAAATGTTACTCGCAGAACCTGACTGTCCAAGCCAAAATCCTGCATCCCTACACTTTGTTGAACTGGACATTAACAACACCATTTGCATCCAGGTTGCAGGCCACAAGAGCTTCAAAGCTATTGCAGTCGCGACAGACATCTCTCCCGGCGCCTCGCCGTGCGGGATGTGTAGGCAGTTGTACGTATTATCTGTCTGGTGAACCCTGTGTCTTTGCTAGTTTGGGACGTACTATCCAACCATAGTTACATACTACAATCGCTAACGTGAGCTACTGTGGTTCCTTAACTTCAAAAGTATGAGAGAGTTCTGCACCCAGTCTTTCCCCGTTTACATGTATGGTAAGGATGGGAAGTATATCATGAAGACGATGGGCGAGGTATGTACTCGTATTTTGTGCGCCTTTTTGCATTCGAAGACAATGGATACGTCTGGTGTCCTTGCGGTCTCCGTTGATATATTGACGCCATGTTTATAGCTTCTTCCAAATTCCTTTGGGCCTGATGAGCTTCCCCGATGACCGAAAGGGGTGAATATTTTCGCGTCAGGAGGAATTTATGAGACATTTCAATGTTGATACGTACGTAACAGCGTTGATATTCGTATTTCCGAGTGGATGAATAAGGACTGCTTGTTTCCTATATCAATTTCTACAATTCTAGGTACAGATTCCCAAAGTATGGGCCTGCACAATGAAAACACTTTTAAGAAAACAGGGGAAAGGGGTGGGGAAATTGATATCTGGTGGACAGATGCTAATATAACATGTGCAAGTGGGATCTTACCCGAGGAGAACATACGGATAGAACATGGTCAAAATAATGAAATTTTGAGTATTAAATACATTATTAACCTAGGTAGATATCTACACCGTCTGTCTATTCTCCTAGAGCCATTACCGGTAGCCCCTGGCCCAATCGAATCTCCCATTGACGCAGGCGGTCTCCTTTCTACAAATGCGATCCGCCAGTGGTCCTTGGTGAAGCCCCCATCTACCGTGCTGGAGACTCAACCCTGTATTAGTTAGACTGTTTTGCCAACCCCCCCGAACTGCACATCTTGCACGCTTAGCCGGATACTGGAGCTGCACAAGGCAAAGCTCGAGAGCTGAAGCTCCAGGACAATGTCTCAGTTGCGTCCTTCCGTCAGGGAAAACCTGACAGCTACATCACAGCTTACTATCAGGGCATACATATATGTCTTATTGATGAAGAAACGAGAAATTTTGAGATTCTCAAGGAAATTGTTCCAACAGACCAGAAGGATAATATCCATTTCAACGATGGAGTTGGTGGATGCTAAAGGACGACTGTGGCTAGCGGAGATTGACAAGAAGGCCATGGCTTACGGGACAATTAAGCTACGCTCTAGCTATGGGGAGCCGAAGGGGCGACTATGGTTATGACCCCGGACGGGAGTCTGCATTTGACGGGAAAAGGGCTTCTTTAAGGGAATGGATTGGCATGGAGCCCAGATAACAAGACGAGCATGCAGGAAACAGATCTCTTTATTGGAAGTGTCACTTCTGCTTATGAACAGATGTTGATTTGAAACTAATAACCAAAGTGCACTTCAACAACTCCGTCGGAATGCTCGTGTACGTCTACGGCTTTAATCTAGAAGCAGGAACCATCTCGAACAAACGAATCCTCGCCGACTGTCGAACGGCAACACTTATTATGAGATAGAGAAGTGGCAGAGTTGCATGGGACGATGTAAGTCTCATTAGGCGCATTATTGCTGGATGCTAGCTATGTATATGTTTGCCAAACGCCTTAGGAAAGAAAGGAGAAAGAAAGATTGGGATTGGGGAATAGACAACGCGCTCAAGGTCTTAACGACGTTTATTTAAATGTGGGATCGATCAAGTCGCTGGAACTCAGTTCTTTAAACAAAGATACTCAGCCGCAAATCCTAGATGCCAGACCTAGAGAAGAGAAGCGGGAAAAAGGAATAATGACGTCACTTATAAAAGTGATAATTTGTAGTCCAACGAAAGGAAACGAACCGCTGAACGGTACATACGAAGATAAGATGGAAGATAGGTAAATGGCCACGCCAACATGAAGATAAAAAAATAAGCTTTACTTCCTGATTATATGATAGAACATGCCTGGAAAGAAAACACCAAAAATATACATGAAAAGAAATGACTAGGCCCTACAACAAAGGTCTACAACAAGGCTCGACTTTCGTCGAGTATAATCTTATCATTTTCATTTGTTTCAATGTGAAAAAAGAAGTGAAAAAAATATATCTTACTCCCCCGTTAAATTCCAAAACAACTCATACTTGACCTCTATCATCGTTTTCCTCCTCATCAAAATCTTCCGCTCCAAGCAATTCATCCTCATCATCCACAACACCCACATAGTCTGCCCTCTGCGCCGCAAATGCAGCCCTCGATGAATACACCCGTTGCGATGAGCTCCCGCCAGGTACACGTGCATAACCTTTCACGCTGCGCCAGAGACTGGACGCCAGAAGAGGCAGCGCAGTGGCAACCGCGACCACACCGGCCACAATCGCCACGGGTATCGATATGAAGAGCGAATCACTGGCAAAGAAACCTCCAGAGCCCGTGTCACCCAGGCGAATGCGACCGAATTTGCCGTCCCAGCGAGTATAGACATAATACCCGATGGCGGCTGCGAGGCCGATGGGACCCATAACGACGAAGAAAAGGCCGACGCCGCGTAGACCTGGATGTTTCTTCAGGAATTCTTCTTCCTTGTTTGGACAAGCATGGGGAATGATGTGGTGAAGCTGTTTGCCGCCCTCGCACTTTGTTAGAGGTATGCGTCGATAACCGGTTGGTTCGTACCATTCGACGGCTTTTGGATCCTCCATGCAGATAAGTTTTGGGTCAAGGGGTTGAAGCCCAGGGACAGGGGCACAAGTGCCGTCGATTTGCGGCTCATAGTTATAATCACTAGGAGGAAGAAATTAGTGTCCACTCATCGACGAAATATACGAGACTACTTACCATTCGTAATCTGACCGTGTACACTCGCAAATATCCCCAATCGAATCCAAATGCTGAAGTTCTCGACCAATAAAACAATCCCTATCAGGTCGCTTCCGGTGGTATTTAGCTCTGTGGCCAAACAAGCATCCGTTAGGTTGGAAAGGATGTATAGGTTCCCAGAGATAATAATCATCAGCCTCTGGCTTCTCTTCGTTCAAAACACACTGCTTGTGTCTCTCTTTTAAGTTCGAAAAATCTACGTTGACAGTGGCGATACCGGGCTTCTTTCCATTGCCTACTTCATTACCCCAGAGCAGGAAATTTCGGGAGGTATCTGAGGGTACGGTAGAGATATCACGGATCAGCATCTCGACCTCCGAAAATTGGAATTCCTTCCAACTCTTGCCTTCGTCCAGAGAATAAAAGAGAGTTTTGGTTGGGCGAGACTCAGGCACGATGACGATAATGGATCCACTGTCACCAAATTCCCATTGGTATTTGTCTTTCTTCACCTCCTCCCAAGTTATACCGCCGTCTCGGGTGATGAAGGTGTCAGCCTCGCTTTTAAGAGTTAAATATTCACCTACATTTCCAGTTCCTAGCATGACGCCTATAGCAGCAGGTGATGAGTATGTGTCCCGGGGATCTACGCGTTCGGTGTAGCTGTGGAGGTGTAATGCGCATTTATCAGTGGGTTTCCCTCCTTTTGTTGAGCAACTATAGTCGCGGCCTTCAGAATCTTTGCTTGGGGGAGACAGTAGTGTCCATTCCGCTCCATCATTATGCGTAATCATGGTTCGATATTTTTTCGCAGCTCCCTTTTCAACATCTGCCACATTGCCGACAACGTTGGCCATAGCAACACCCTCCATGCCTTGCATTTTTTCAAAATCTGCGTATCCATAAGTATTCCTATTCACCGCACTCAAACTAAGGACGTAGGATGTTCCGTTGCTGTTACTCTTCAAGATGCTTCCGTACTCGTGGTCCTCTATATTGTTGACGGTAACATGGAGGAAGGCGGCATGCGTCCTGCTCTCTAGTACGGTATACGCCCGTTGGACCGGAATCTGAACGTTAGCTGGGAGATCAGCGTATGCAAAAGTCTCACCATCAACACTAACGCCCACACTAAGGGAATCTTGGGGTTTCTCTCCTCGCACAGCCACGATAATAAACTCTTGCATGGTAGCGAAGTCCAAAATATTGTTATAGTGGACCTTTTTCTCAGAAAACCAGTCATCAGTTGAGAGGAGCTGCAGATGATGGTTCAAAGGATTTTCATTTTCAAACTGTTCGCAAAACACAAGATTATTGCTCGAGCCTCGGGCTTCTCTCTTTATGAACTCGCATCTGCGAACATATTGCATGAGGAAGTGCCATTCGCTCCCGTGGTTCGTAGAGTAGTAGGCAACAGAGTGGCATTGGGGTCCCCGTGTCTTGCATTCCACGGCGCCGGTCCATATAAGCCAATCTCTCCGTTCGGGATGGAATGATAAGACCGGAAGTTTGTCTTGATTGGGAGGTATGGGAACCTTGAACGTTCTAAAATTCTCTCCACGGTCAAGAGTATACCAGCCATCCCCACTGTTTGTCAAGAAATAGGCAACGTCATCAAAGTATTGATGTGGGACTATTCGGGTTATGCTTTCACCAGGAAAAATTTCCTTCCATATCTTGCCGTGGTCCCTGGTAATATATATTTGTAGCTCACTAGTGATCATGATGACTGTTTCATCATCACCTTTGCTGCTGTCCTTACGCTCAAGATAAAAGTAACCTTTGTAGTTGTCCGCCGTAAAAAAAGTCTTCTGAACAGCAATCTCACCACTGACAGGAACCGTCAATGTATCTGTGCAGACACGTTCTATTTGCTTATCAAGTTCCACTCCTCCTTCCCTTATACACGCATTACCGGGGATCAGCCTAAACCCAGAGCTGCCCATGTACTTATCATCTGGCTTTTTGCAGGCACCCTCAGGAACCGGGAGGTTTCTGGCGGGAACGCAACTCTTGCCATCAGTGCTGCGGATAAAGTTGAAGTCGCACTCAAAATCCTCCACGGTACATTTGCAAGGCTCAAATTGAGGAACTGGTTCCTGGAATTTCTTCTTAATGAAACAATCAACATCCGCCTTCCTCCGTTGATAAAATTGCTTATGGCCCATCAGGCAGTCCGGCTCGTTTTTCTCGTTCAATCTGGCTGGCCATGTTTCAAAGTCATCCTTCCCGCAAGTTCGTTCTTCCATATCCGTAAAGCTAATGGAGATGACATAATGTTCCACTTCAGAGTCTTTTTTGGCGGACCCAACTAGCAGAAACTTCAAACCTGTGGAGTCAGGCATCGTCGTAAGTATTCTTGCACGAATTTTAATACCATCGGGCAGTGAGGCCTCTTTCCAATCCTTGCCGTGGTTAAGAGAATAAGAAATTTTGCCTGTTCTTCCCTCATCAAATATGGCAACAATCACAGAGCCCTGGTCTCCAAATTCGTATTTATGAGCTTCATCTAGAGCTTTCCTCCAGGTAATTCCCGCGTCGTCAGAAACGTACAAATCGCCATCGTAGTAATCCTTAAGATGACCACCTGTGTTACCAACCCCCATAACCAAGCCGGGCGCCGGACTTGAAAACACACGACCGCTGTTGGACAAATGGGTGACCGAATGAAGGTGAAGGTCATGTTTACCGGCCTTTAGTGGCTGGAAAGTCCTCCCATCGTCAAATGAAATCTGGCTGATAATCTTCTTTTCCACTAGAGCTGACATTTCAACATCTTCCCAATTTTTGACAGTATTCACGAGTATGATACCTTGGATATTCGCGATTTTCTCAAAGTCGACGAATCCCAGGCTGTTGCGGTTTGTGTGGTCAATGTTGCGTGTGAAGTAGGTGCCATTTGAATTAGACGTGAACAGCCTGCCCATAGGTGCCGAGGGTGTTTCTGCCACCACATCTATCTGAATACTGTAATTGGTAGACTCTAGCACAGTGTATGCATCCTCTTCTACCCTATGTCCATCAAACTCTGCTCGATGCCACTGGGACCCATCGTCTGTAACATAAAGCGCCAGCTCACTCGTCCTAGCCGACTTCGCCGCAGCAAGCAGGTATTTCTTCACGCTTGCGGTACGCACGACGCCACTGACAGCACGGCCGCTATCAAGCGGAGCTTCAGTCCCCGGATCTTGCTTGAAAAACCGATCCGAGTAGAGGAGCCGATTATAATCCGACCAAGGAGATTGCAATCCTGGTACAATGCAAAATATCCTATCGTTCACCTCTTTTGACAGGTTGAGCCCATCTCCAAAGATGGGTGTTGAAACGGCCCAGTTACATCCCCGTGCATTCTCCATTAAGATGTCCACGGTTTTAAACCCATCCGTCGTGTAATATGTTACTTCCTTGCAGTCGCGTCCAAAACATTTCTGTCCCTGAAGCAATACCCGGTCGGAATCCTTGCCGTGGAAAACTAGTGGATACAGGGATTGGAAGAATTCCACATCGGCGCTAAACTCATGCCACGACTTGGCCTGATCATTCGTGACCCAATGCTTTCCCGCCTTGCCTAGTATGTATGCCTTGGTCCTATCTGTTGGGTGCGACCAGAGTGACAAGGCTTGTCCTTTTAATCCATCCAGATTCACCATATCCCATTTCACGCCGGCATCCCTGGAGACATATACATCGCCATTCTTGATGTCCTGGAGCATCACGACGTCCGAGTCACCGAAATAGAAGAGGTTGATGGGCTCATGATCGAACCTCGTGGCCGTAATTATGGGACTGTCTGCTTTTTTGGCACTGGTGAATGCTGTGGCCAGCAGCAGGCTGCCAGCAAGCACTAGCCTTCTGAGGATCATGACGGTCGTTGATGCGGTGAAGGCATCTGTGACAATATAACGAGATGGAAGACGAGAGGTCCGATAGGAGCACGAAAGGATGAATCTCAATACCTATTCTCGATATGCAAATGTATTTTTGAGAGCTCTTCCAGGATAAAAATGGATAGAAGAAATGTAGCTGACGTAGGTCGGCGTGGAGTAAAACCAGAACAGGAAGGGGGATGGAATCAAAACTGCACCACGTACATCAAGCAAATGATGTTGTGTGAATGAATAGGAGCTATAGGGAGCTGCAGTCCAGCTTGTTGTGTGCTGAAGAAATACTAAAGATATATTGACTCGTGTCCTCTGCAGATGTTGGATGTTCGTTTGTCGTTCTACTCGGTGCTGGCTACAGAAGGTCACATGCACCTTAGTCGCCCGGGTGCCCGGGATCACGTGAGCTAAGCGTGGGCAGAGAAAGCTAGCTCTCCCGAGATTAACCATTCCTAGAAGTTTTGACAGCCCGATGATTAGCTAAATATAGATCGGCAAATTCTTGGTTCTTGGAACTTCAACCAGTAAGACACCTCATAAAAGGCGAGTGCTATTGTGATAGGGAGGAATGGAAGAACTCAAAGGCAATTGATAGAATTGAAATTCTCTGCCTTCAACCACTTATATTTCGCCAAAACCGCTTGGAAGCTAGTCGCAAATGATTGTGAAATTATTTCCGTCCTTTCCCCACACTATACTCTTACAGTTCAGGAGGATTACAGAGCAGGCTTATAATTAAAGAGTGAGTTTGACTGGAGGAGTTACTTTGATTGTGGTTTTCAAAAAGGTCGAACTTGGTGTATAAGTCGGGCCCACTTTTTCAAAACTGTGATCAACTCTGGTCACCAAGAAACACAGTCTGTATACATACTCTGCACATGCACTACACATATTATTATTATTATTATTATTACATCTTAGATACATTCAACCTTCACCGCCCTCAACACTAGGGTTAGTCAAGAGAAAGTAAAAAAAGAAGTTTTGAGAAATTTGATGCGAAATAAAATCATTACATCAAACATCCGAAGGTTTTTCCGGCCGAAATTTCAAACCATGTTCAACTTTTCCTTAAACCCACATTTAACTTGTAACTTCACCCAATGTCTAGACGGCTATGTCAATGGAGTCGGCCAAATATTTGTAGGTTTCTTTCTCCACATCCTCCACCTGGGTAGGAGGTAGCCTGAGCTGGACCCAAGCGAAGCTATTGTTTCAAGTATTAAGTGGATCTCAGGATATACATAACCTAACAGAGCATGCACAGCAGCTCTTTGTTGAAGTATTTGAACTTTCAGACCCACATTTCCTGTCATTTTAGTTATTACCTACGCTGCGGAGGGTCTTCTACCTGAACAAAGCGAAGGCTGGGGGCACACGCTCAATTGTTGAGCCGCAGGGATGTTGCCGCAATCGCATTATCTTTATGAAAACAAAACTTTAAACAGATCTCATGCAAAATAAATTTGCAGGATCTTCATCTTTCATTCCCCTGATGAAAATAAAATATAAAGTACCAGGAAAGGAGTGAAAAGCACCCTCCAATTGGCTGGACAAAACATAAAATGATAACTAGTTATCTCAAGCTTCCATGAGAAACTGCATCAACCTATCATCACGATGCATTCTGTCAGATATGGAGCAGATCATGTGAATCCCAAACATGCATGACGATAATAGATTATGCGAGAAGTGGGTACCGCGAACGGATATCCAAGTCAGAATGTTTGGACATTAGCAAAATCTGATCTGTGATGATGTATTGATGTATTATTAAAGGCTCGCAAAAAGTCAACTAAGGTGAGGTGTTGGGTTGGAAATATATGAAAATATGATATGAATGCGTAGATCATGGTTATAGCGGTGGTATAGATAACAAATAGATATATTCTCAAAAATACATATGATCGGTACCGCAGTTTTGGAGGTAGCGAATGAGTTAAGAAATCCTGAATAGATTGAGACACAACACACTGTAACAATCTTTCGCCAACACCTTGCGTCTAAATGATGCAGCTGGATTTGAATCAGAAGGGGAAATCAAACAATATCCCAAGATTCAAGAAAATCAAGATAAGGGGCGTAAAAACCAAATCTCCAGCAATGCCAAAGGCGGACGAATTAACTTTTAGGAATACCTGGGGTAAATAAACGACGAAAGCAACCAGGCAGACAGGGATATAGGGCCGGGAAAAAATAAGCAACAAAACATTTGCAAAGTAAATTAAGGAACCAGAGAAATAATCTGGATCCCGTACCGTCCCTTCTTTATCCGCTCTTGCTTCGATGAAGCCGAGTTAAGTGTCAACTTGGTTTAAAACGATATAAAATAAACATATATCCTCTAGCTGAGCGATTGTCGCTTAAAATCATCTAGGAGATATCTGGATGATGAAAATTGTTGAAAGAAAAAGATAAGTTTGCAAACAACGAGGAAGAAACTTCTTCGTAATGTTCCACGTAATTTAATAAGGCCGTCCTAAATGTACTCAACTGCATCGTTTCCGGATCTTTCGCCACATCTTCCTCATCATACTTCTATCCTCAGTCGGAGGATCCCAAACTGGGTGTTTCTCGTCTGGCACGGGTAGCTCGGCCAATCGCAAGTGATCGTCCTGTTCCGAAAGGCGTGGGAATAGAGTGCCTGTCGACTCCGCAGTGCGTAAATCGGGTCTCGTCAGTGTCATCTTCAGCGTCATCTCGCGATTGCTGGGGGCATTTTGTACATAACCCAGCGGGATCGTTTGTAGAAGGGTTGGCACAGAGGACTTATTGACGTTGAATTTTCTGCTGCTGATTGATGAGAGGGAATTTGGTGAGATGGTACGGTTTGCAACCGGCGGTTGGGGTTGGTAGGGATTCGAGGATGTGGGAGCCGGACAAGCTATGGGGGAATCAGTTAGGGTTCCATCCTCATGCATGGCGTCCGGGTGCCCTGTTACACTATCGTCTTCAGGGAATGTACGCGCGGATTCCTGTGTTGTTCGCGGTTCCGTTGATGCGCGGGGACGGCATGTGTTCTCTTTTTGGTCTAGCGATGGAAATCCGAATTCAATAGCTTCGTCAAATTTTTGCGGGGATGCCAGATATACTCGTAGTTTCAGACGGGCTTCTGGATCTTGGTAATATTGTGCAGGGCCATCGATGGAGGAAACGGAAGCTTGCGAGATATGTCGAAGGATAGCCGAGCTGGATTTGGGGCGAGAATGTGACCGTTTGTGCGTCGTGGATGGGGTTGTATCTGCTACAGACGAAGGAACAGCAGAGGATTGGTTTGTGGAAAGAACCCTGCTGGAGATACTGCTTCGACCACGGGCAGTGGATGTGAAGGACAACGTTCGACGAAAGGAAGACTGTCGACGTTGTTGGCGCTGTTGCGAGAAACGTGATGCTAGGATTGATATGCGCATGTCGGTTTCCGCAAGTTTCGTGTGATAGTCATCAAGGCTGAGATCGATGTCCTCGTCTTCTTCCAGCCATCGAAAACTGTTATAAAATGAGTCGTCCATGCCGATGGCGGAATCGACTGGTCGCACAGAAGACGCCATAGAAGACGAGTCAGGGAAGCTGGCAACGCTTGGCGGGGAAAGGATAGACTCAGAAGAGTTTCTTCTCTGGTGGCCAAGCTTGTAAAGAGCTCTGTCGGCAGCGTCAAAAATAATACTACTACGCCAACCCCCGAGGCGGTACTGTTCTTCTCTACTGAAATGCCACTGTTGAACCTTGGTTGGCAGAGAGCGAAACCATTCGGAATCGGCTTGAGCAATTTGATAGGCAACTTGAACTGACTTTGCTTTTCGCAACCGGCGAGTGGGTCGACTTTCGATTTTCAAAAGTGGTTTCCGGCGGTTTCGGCCGTCTGGCATTGGGGTTGGGTCTTGAACGAGGCCACCAGCTGCACGATTCAGATTTAATAACGAAAATCAGGGATTAGCGTGCGAGAGAAAACTCAAATAATAATTGGGAAGGAAATTGGCAATGGGGAACTTACGAGTCGGTGTAGCTGGGATCTTAGTTCTAGGGTGAGATTCAAGAGCGGAGCAGAGGAGTTCTTCTGAAAAACGGGGCCAGAAGCTTCGGCCATCATCATTATTGTGGACCAACTGTGCTAGTCGTAATCGTTCCAGGCGAAATCGTTCCAAATTGGAAAATAACTATTTGATCCATGGATTTCAGCAAATGGATAGTCAGAAAAGCCCTTAGAAGGTGTGATTCGCCAAATAAGCTAGAAAAAGAAAAGAAAAAAAGTTAAGAAATCCTCTCCGAAAATCACAGGAACAAGTCAAATTCAAGTGCCACAATTTAGTGATAATAGTATCACCTGGGCGGGCAGATAGGCGTTCACAAAGTGTCTCAATGCTGCAATAGAAGGCCAGGAAATATTGAAAGCCGGGCCAGCACAGACGACATATCAAGTGGAGCCGTGGGGATCAATCCACGTCACTAACAACCACCAAAGGTGAAACAATGAACAGGCAACTGTGAAAACCCAGTCATCAGTGGCCCAGAGATGTATGAATAATCACCCCTCAATGATTCCAGAAAACCGAAGATGTTGGCAACTGGCATAACTAGCCAGGAGCAAATTACCATACTCTAATGGTAGCGTGAGGGGAAGATGCGCAAGATGCCCCAGATGGACCCACGTCAAACCGAGCGCTCTAACCGGGAGACATTGGATGCTTGGTTCACTAAGAGAAGGTTTCCTTGGGGCCTGTAACTCCTAAGGAACCAAGACCCGATTCTCGATTGCTCCATTGCTTGGTGGGGAGATAATTGGTGGAGCTCATCGCCCAACAACGGAAAACCGACTCCAGTTAGTGCCAGCAAGAGGAGCTCTGACGCCGCCACCGAGCCCCTGTCTACCAGCCGATACCCTTTTTTGAAAGCCTTTTTTTGAAAAAGCCTCTTTTGAAGGCGGAGAAAAGTGACCAGACAGACAGGAACAATCCGGCGAAAACACTTGATATATCACTTGTTACATTTCCTTTTCAACCCAAAAAGATTGGTAGCTAAAAAAAGAACAAGCGGTAATACAACCCCATGTTGTGAAACTATTTGCATTGTTGTCTCGGGGTCGCTCCACGCAACGACAACCTTAGATCATCATCGTAAGACCAGCTGACGGCAACATGCAGCAACGAAATAACAGTGAGGGAGGGGATGATATGCTGTAGATGTATGAATCCCTATTTCAACGCGAAGTGAAGCAATCTTGCATTTGAAACGGCCGACCACAAAAGGCGAAAGAAACACCAAGGGGCAAAAAAATAATAAAATAAAATAGAAAAATAAATTGAGCAAAAGCAACTCAAAGCAACTTACTTTGCGCCTCAGAGCCGGTGGTAGCGAGTAGAAATCGTCTGGTTGGCATTCCATTGCGGGGTGATCAGCGGTGCCAAAGCGGTGCCAAAGCTGGATCTTGCAGGAGGAATCGCAAAGAGTTGGTTGAGTAAGAGAGGTCTCTTTATAGCAGAAGTAGTGGAAGAAGGGCATGATATATCTCCCCTACAATCAGCACGATAATGAGCAACCGCAAAAGAGAATGTGGGGTAAAGTCATTTAAAGAAAATCATAAAATGCAGGCGAGTGGGAATAAAATGATATCACGGAGACTGGACGAGAGGTATAAAGCAAAAGCCGAAGCTAACTTAAACCCCAGCGATTATTGTTTAGTTTAAGTAAGTAATATGATAGTGGAACCTGTCATTGTTGGTGGTTAGTTAGCCGCTGTCTTAGTTTATTAAGTAGCTAGCTACATAGTACCCGGAGCATTCCCCCTTTCTTTGCATCAAACAGCGGCTGGTTGGGGCGTGCTGGAGAAAGAAATATCTCCACCTTTCTGTTGCATGGCAAAACAATATTGGTCTATGATATACACGTCGATGGTCTAGGTCATAGTTACCTAGGTATGAAGAGATCATCAGCAATTGCAAATATTCCGTGCTTAGCTTCTACAGAAATTGAGACTATATATGAGTTGGTCCTGTTTTTCGTGAATATCCTGGCCCTGAATCTAAAAATCCCATGTTGAAACAGAAAACAATGCTTGCAGACTGCTTCTATAAAAAAAAACATGAGAGATCGGGTTAGTTCGGAGATCTTTTTCTCTGTGACAGCATACCCCTGCTTAAACCCATGCTACACCCATGCACCTCTCGAAACACCCATCTGCCAAACTGTCCTGGTGCGGCCCCGCAAAAACGTCATGAGAAGGGTCTCAGAACAGACCTGGGTGAATTATTATTAATAGCTATCTCAAACATAACTTTGTTGGAAACCCAACCCCCGCTTCACCGTAAATAACTACATATGGTAAAAGCTGAGACCTCAAACAAGCCAGCCAGTTGTGCTATGTAACTACGGGACGTGGAATTCCCAAGTTTCCGGCTCCATCCTGGGCCCATCCAACTACGAACCAGCAGTTAACAAGAGATAACAAACATGGATCATGGATCATGGATCATAAAAGTGCTTCAATTCTCCGAAATTCAACCTTTAATTCATCACAGGTCCCTCAGAAATGTAGTCATTTCCCTGTGGCATGGAGGCGCTTTGTTTGAAAAAACGAGAGCGGATCCGGAGCTTGAAGTTCTTGTCTAACTATAATACGACAACAGGATCTTCAAGATTATACGGCGTAAAATGATTCAAAGTCATCCCAGGAGCGGATCTCATTATTGTCCCAACAGTAATGAACTGGTTTATATATATAAAACCGGGCTCAAATAACATGTGGTGTTATGAAAGAAACCTGGCCCGAAAACTATATATTTGACGTGAACATCGCCTGTCCCTATCAACGGATCTATTTGATAGATGTAATTCATCGTATTAAGTCCAGGAGCAATCGAAACTGTTCCGTTTTACTCAAAGCTTGATATCTGCTAAACCCAAAATCTCCTTACCCTTCTGCGTCGAAGTCGCATTGCATGCCTTCCGGGGGTGCTTCTCGCCTACAATACGTGCATCTTGCCATTCCCCCTATCCTTCGGACAACGCCTTGTGAACTAGTCACCCCCCCCCCCCCCCCCCCCCCGAGCCCAAAGCTAGGAGCCCACCCAAAGAAATTTGGGCGAGGAATTTCCACTCAAATTCCAATTGCCTGGGAGAGGAAAATCTCGTTTGTTGTTCCAAGTGGTAGTTATTATTGAAACCCCGGGGACATTGTTAAACAACATTTTGGATGACAGTTCGTTGATGCCTGGTTGTCGGCCAGACGAGAACTTTATGATCACATCCAGGTTCTCATGACTAACTAGCTATTTAACTAACAATTAGTTAAAACCAACCAATTTGAAAATAGCACTCCCAGTACCAATATCTTCTTTTCGTCACTCGATGATGAGGATTGTTCTTCCATGCCTTTACGAAATTTCACACATCGATAGTTTGCGATTCTTCTCCCAAGCGCCCTGCAGGTCTAACCCATCTCCTAGTTGCAGACGATCAGCGAGATCAGGGGCGGTCCCAAAGTTGTAGCAACTAAACAATAATTCCACATTATTCTCCTTATAGACTTATGAGAGCGTAGAATACTTGGCATGTGATGTGGCCTTTGGAATGAGCTTCTTTTTCTAGAAAGACATAGAGGATTTTTGCTTGCTTAAAGGAACATCACCCCTATATTTTGATCTGCTGTCCTCATGGATAATCTGTAAAGGATGCTGAAGATGTGGCATTATTTTCATATCATGGAGTTTTGTTATCTGGCAGCGTTTACGCAGGTGTTCCTTCATTTGAGGAGGATGTAGTTTCCTGCTCTTTTTTTAAAGACAACTTAAGTCGCTGACGCAGGTAGTTTCTTTGGGTAGAACAGACTATATCCTTGAAATTCATGGATGCAATAAGATACAGAACCACGGGCGTGCAACAAGCCACTTACCGCAACCCCTGAACCTGTTTGATTTGGATTTTGGAACTGAAGCGGATGCATGCCTACTGCCATCTGACTCTGGACCTTCATCCAGTACAGCAATATCACGAAGATATACCGGATCCATTTTGGGAGCGAGTTTCGCCACGCAGCATGTATTCCGGTCCCTTGTTCGCAGTCGAGTTTCATATCTTATCGCGATGTGAAACAGTTGTTTTTTCTTTCTTTCTTTCTTTCTTTTTTTTCGCCGTTATTCAATTCCAGACTCTTCCAGGCGGTTTCCCTAACCGGTATCACAAAAGAACGATATATCTGTTTGTCCCACGTTTCATGCTATGATGCATTGGCATCTCCACACACATATATTATATTCTTGATAATACATGTTGGGGTGGGCTCCGCGTGGCTGTGAATCTTCTATTTGCATAGCAGGATCTGAATTTCGTGGATGGCGACCTGAAATTCTCGCATCCATTGTCATGCCTCTAGACATGTCTATGTGAGCATGCACCTGCGGACTCCGCTCTATATGAAGGCTTCTATGGATGCAAGGATTCTGGATAACCCATTCCCCATTGGCTAGACTCTTTCGATGTTTAATCCCGAGAACGCAGGAACAGAAAACATCCATATCTCCGGGAGAGTCATATGCAGAGTCAACAGCTTTGTAATGTTACCCATTCCTGAGCAATTGGTTGGCTTAGGTTTCTACTTTCTTTTGCTAATATGTATGGGTTAGCCTGCCACGTCTACTTCATTAACTGCCGCTTCCATAAATGCATCGTTTACCCCTTTCTGTCCCTACATTGGATGGTCAAATTGGCCATGACGAGTTCTGATGAGGAGTACAAAGTCGTGCTAAGGAACCAGAACCTCTACCGCCACGAAAGCAGAGTCGGACGTGGCTGAAATTATTAGGTGGCGGAGAATACACCTGAGCAAATGAAGACAAATGCGGGCTTCTACCGTCGGAGTATGTACCGGTACATATATTTATATTGCCATCTGAAATATGGTGTCCATGGATTTTACATTCAACCATCCCAGAGAGTAAAGGGATCATCTCTTCAATACATGAAAGATCTTAAAAAGATGCCTATTATGTCAATTGCTCTCGTCGTCACCCTATCATCCGTAACCACTGTAAATTTCCTGGAGTCCCTGGCAGACGTAAAGATCAACCCCGCCTCCAGCCCCCCGCCCCCCAAACCAAGAATTTCTGAGAGTCTGCACCCAGATTGAAGTTCTGAATATGACAATTCTATTTGTCAACAATATTTGTCATGATTAAGTTCACCAAAGACCCCTTGGTGATTGACACATGACACATGGCTACGGATGCTTCTGGAATTGCCGCAACCACATTTATGGGGACAGAAGCTTATGCCGTATCAGTCATCGGCTTAAGTCTTTCCGAAGGACATGTCTCTTTTAAGCAAGAAGACTGCTTACTTGTAAATATTTTCTCTCAGACCGGGAACTCGGGGGTAGAACTTTAATAGAGAACTAAAAATGCTTAAAATCGAGAGGATGAAGTTCCATAAGTTCGTTGCGGACAATAGTAAGAGATATGCGGCATTTGCAAGCCCATACACATAGAGAGGGTTTTAGGGGCTATGTTCAAGGAGAAACGGACAAACGGACAATTCATTGCTTTTGCTATTCCTTTGTTCTCCGACCATTTTCAAGTCCAATCAACACTTGCAGAGGAGATATGGGTATAAGGGTGTTTTCCCTGTCATGCTAACTTGTTGCGCGTGGATATATTGTGAGATATCTGGCTTTCAAAATCGTGTGATGGAGTCTTTGTTATTAGTAACTAACCAGGGAATAATGTTTTCAAAATTTTCTTCCAAAATTCTCTCATTGTCCTTCTCTTGAACATTTTGCCAGACAATGGAATTCTGGGAGAAATATTGTTACTGACAAAACAATAGCTAGGCAGCAAAAGAAATGCTGGAAGCGAAATTTCGTAGTACATTAAGCAAAGTACGAAAAAACAAACAATCGTGTGGTTGCGCTATTTGGCCCTTCTGACTTCATCCAAGTTCCAGGCAGCGCCAACAAAGGTGAAAGACCTTGGCTAGTACGCTAGACCTGGACTAGTACGCTTCCTCATTCCTTGACTGCTCATTTACCACTGAGAGATATTTTATACATGTTGGAAAATAAAGGAAAGAAATCGACAAATTGCAAACGAGTTACGTGAACATGACAACCGCTCAGAATAGAATAGAAGAAATAGGGGCGCCAACATGTTTGAAAATCCATCCTCTTGTTGTGAAGACAAACTGCAATCCCACAAAAGTGTTCTCAAAAAGAATTCTCCGACGTCGATACCATCTTTCCCTTGTCCCAACCCCTTAAATCCCACAGCGTCCTCTCAGAGTCGGGTACTGCGCAATAACGGAGCGAATAGTCGCACTCATTTCAGGTCCACTGTCATCATCTGTATCGCTGTCATCCTGCTGTTGCTCATACAACTTACACATGGTCATGTATGACGCCAGGATCTGCGTGGTGGTTTTCTCAAGATCCCCAGCGATATTGAAAAAGTCGTATTCAGCGATGGCTGCGACGCTCTTCTCTGCAGCTACGACTTCGTTCAGGGTGCGACGAACTTGCTCAGCTAGCAGTCCCATTTTGAGCTGAGTGACGAGGCCCGGGTTGGAGGATGCATTTGAAATGATGCTGTTGTCGGAATTGGTGGAGACGATGGAAGCAGTGTCATCTTCATCTTCGTTGTCACTGTCATTCTGATCATTGTGATTGTCAACAACGGTGTTGCGGGGTTTCACGATGGACGTGTTTTTCTCTCTGACGTTTTTGGTTTTGGGGCTGGAGATGATACTGGAGCCATTGGCGGTGGAACTCTTGATGGCCATCAAGGCTTGTACCTATTTGAGATTAATTATGTATAGCTTGGGTGTCTAGCCTAGAGACTAGTTATACCTTGACGCTTGACACGCTAGCGCTTGCAACGAGCAACGCGTTGTTGACCTCAGGCCCGTTTTCGATGTGGGTAGCGATGCTATTAGCTGCACCGCGTTTTACTTGATTGGAGTATGCTATCTTGCGATTAATCGTGATACACGCGTTGGCAGACGCAGAGTTGAGGACTCAGAGGGAGCAATTTCTGCCTTCGCAGATACGGGGATGGGTTGCAAGAAGTTAAGGAAGGAGAGGCATATGTTGTGAAGGAGAACAAGAGAGTAATAAGGAAGAGGCAAATGTGTGGAAATGTGGCTCATCATTCCTATTTCCTAGAAAGGATAGAGTTGAGTGATGCCGAGAACACTGAACAGCCTGTTTTGAGGAGGCCTGTGTTATAGGAGAAGGAAAATGAAAAACAACTACCAGGAATGTTGTGCATAACTTCACAAAAAGAAATTTCTCATTTCTTTTTTCTTTTTTTGGAGAAGAAGAAGAAGAAGAAGAATGAAGTCCAGTTAACTATGTAGATCGCTGATGGTCTTCTATAATGGATATGAAATTGAGATATTCTCATCAAAAAGGGCCACGCATATCCCCTGGCATGACTGCAACAGTTATCATGAAGCAGAAGAGAAATGACAGAGATTGAGACACAAGATGATATCCACTGATGTCAAAAGGCAAGAAGGGGAAATCTTGTCAGAATGAAGTTCTGTGCAGATGGCGCCAAAAATGTCCAGATGGATATAAGCAACAAGGAAGACACGGGGTGGCACCAGATGGAATGGGAGTGGTGAACATAGAAGCACAAAATAAATTGAGGAAGAGGTGTATTCGGATTCAAACACTGACCGCTTCCCGCTTCCAAGATAGATTACAAATGATCCCAAACTCACAGTACGTACCTTAGGAGCATGTGCAAAAAATAGACATAATATCAAGAGCAGAGGCCTGGGAGTGTCAGATTCAAATCCGCGACAACCCTACAAAGGAGGAAGGTGAGCCAAACGGAGAGGTCGAAATTGATTATGGAAGAGAAATTAAACAAAAGAGTGGGATTGCGTTGTGAAATCCGCACCCTAGACACTCTTGGTCAGGGAAGGGGGTTAGCCGTATATTGACTTCTACGATCCCAGGTCCTATCGGATGAGAAGAACGAGTAGAAAAAGGTTCCGCATAATAAATCTGTCAGCGCAAGATAGAGGAGAGAGTCCAAGGGGGACTCAGGTTGTCCTGGGTTGGGTTACGAGCCCAGCCACACCAATGCAAGAAATATAGATAAAACCAAAGCAATTTTCTCCATGGGAGCGCAAGCAGAGCTCTTCAAAACCCTGAAGTATACGTGCAGATTTCAACAAGATAGGGCAGGCGGTCGCTGCCTCGTCTCTTTGGTAGCAACCGTTGCGAGCAGTGCAACAGCCGAACAGTGAGGTTGAAACAGTGTTTTGCAGCTAACCCTGGAACCCTGGAAACCGCACCAACTAAGCTCCCGGGCCGCAGCACCATCCCTCTGCAAAGTTCCCGGAGGCTACCACTCAATCGTTAATAATCTTTTGGGGTAAGCGGAGGGAGCAGGAGGTTGTCTTTGCAGTTATAAATCAGCATTGGTGTATCCATTCTCATTATTTGAAAAAAAAAAGAAAAAAAAAAAAAAAAGGGGTCGTCAATAACAAGTTGAGAGTAAAGATGTCAACAATCGACCCCGGAAGGAATCTCAGCCCTGGTGCCAAGACACTAGTAAACTCTGAAGCACAAATTTTGACGCGGGCCAATCAGATGCTTGACCATCAATGGCTGGGCAAATATACTCCGTGCATTTTGAAATACATGTTTAATCCACTGGGTGGAGGAGAGTTGGAAAACGATGCGAAAGGAGTAAGATATTTTCGCTATTCTAGTACCAACGGGTTGCAACTCCCTGCTGCTCAAAAAGAAGGGCATTCTTTACCTGAGAAGTAGGATCTATCCATGCTGTGCAACAGCAGAACGAGATAACCGAGAAACTTGACGCTTGAAATTGTCAAATAGAATACTATTGCTTTGACCGCTTCAAAGCTGGCAAAAGAACAAGTAACTATGCGTCTTCTTAGGGAGAAACTATTGCTTCTTATTTCCTTTCGAGGAATTTTCATATAGTTTGCCCTCCGTATTTAATTTGATAGAAGAGCTGGGTTCAGGGTTTAGATCAAGCAACTTTCCATCAGTTCTCGCATAAAGCATGCACGAACTGGTTTTATTTAGATGTCTTCGTTCGTTTGAATGAGAAGAACGAAGAATAGAAACTAGATATAAGCGATGGAACAAAATCTATAAATGGACGAATGTCAACTGACGCATCCCGCTGCTCGCGTACCTGCACGCCTGCGTTAGTTGACACACAGGGTTGGTGATAAAGTATGAAGAAGTTGGAGTCGGATAAATCCCGAATTGAGTGGAGTTTCGGAAAGAAGACAATTCGGCGGAAGAAACGAGGACTGGTGACTGAAGTTACTAAAGCATCGTCATATGAAGGAAGGGGCAAAAGGGGTGGGGTGTACCACTTGAACTGAACGGTCCTTGGCTTTCATCAGGACATAGTAGTCCGATCTCGCGACTCAATTCTTAATTGCTCTCACTGTTGGCCCAGATACGACATTGCTTACTCGTTCCAACCTCAAACGACCCGATTCATCTATAACTTTTCGAAAAAGGGCAACCGAAGTTTCGACTATCCCCGGTGTTGTATATTTAATCGGAGCCAACAGTGAGATTCTCCTAAGTCCGTCTTCCATCGCCTCTTCACCTGACACGGGAAATGATGTTTCATGAGTAGTTGGTGGCGCCAGTTCATCGAATTCCTCCAGTGAGGTCTCTGTCGTCACTACTACCACCATGTCTGTAAAAGGGTCGACACCTGCGATGCTATTGAGACATTCGACTCCGATAACATATTCAAGCGTTATAGACTGGGTGTCGAGCCAAATTAGTTTGTTTGGAGGGATCGGATGTTTCGCAATTTCCACCCGATAGCCAAGGGGATTCTCTGATGGTTCTGGCATGTTTGGGGTTGGTTGGTAAATACTAATACTCAAAAGCCTTTTGGTTTGTATTTGGAGTTATGTGTTGAAGATATGGGTTGTAGAAAGAAAGAAAAGAAGCAGAGTGTTGTCAGAGTAATTATTTCAGATTCTGAGCTGAGATTGTTGTGAGAAGTGAAATGAATGAAATGAGAAAGTGTAGATGGAACCATAACTACTGCTGAATCTATTCATTTCCTCATTTCTTCATGACAAGTGATTTTGCCTAGATTATTTGACTGCGCACAATCAAAAGCAAAACAAGAATTCTTTTTGCCAAAGATAAATGAAAGGTATCTTGTCACTCCTGTTGTCACTTCTGTAAGCCAACAGTGTATAAACAAATTTATCAGATGTTTCACTGAATTGACAAATCTTTTGCTGTCTGATCATTTCGTACCTCGAGAAGCTGCTCTGCCCGATACAAAGGGTAAATCTATCTTGATATCATGTATATTTCCTGTTAAGCATAAAAATCAGAATCTACACAGTACATGAAAGATTCAGATAGTAAACATATAAGTGTTCGAGAAGATTTGTTATCAGGGGAATATCTTACGATCATGATCATGAAAGAAATAAAGTTGAAATAACAAATATTTAAGTTGCCCACTTAAAAAGAGAACGAGAGGATTCCGAAGAAAGAAACTAAAAGATGAAAGGTAACTACCTTTCCCGAGTATAGAGGGCTGTAGGTTGAGAATCGGTGAAGCACAACTACCGGTCTGAAAACATCGGGCAGTTTGTTAGGGTTAACCCCTACAACAACGCATATCATCGTACAGCGTACCGTGTAGCAGCTAGATAGGTCAACATTTAGAGAATTAAACTATCTTATTATTTAGCATCGAAACTGTTTCAGAAAGTCAGAGGTGCTCTTCGAGACATCCCACGGGCCCATATGCACAAATACGGCCACAGGAAACAGATCAAGAATGGACAAAGTGGCCTTAAAGACTTCTTGCAATATGCCACTATCATGAAAAATATGCCATTCATGCTGGGATCTGGGTCGAAGACTGAGAGACAATGGCTCAGAGATTTGGTGGATTTTTCATGAAGTTTTAATTTAACCGTCTCATTAGTGACCCCTTGCTTCCTTAAAAGCATGGCCGTGTGAGTTGAGCGTAAGTAATCGCACTCTTAGTACGTTCAAGCACGTTAAAATTTTCTGCTGTCGCCATCATATTGTCGATAATAAATCGTAAATCAAAGATCAGAAAACTGAGGCCAAGAAAAGTTGTCATTTTCAAGGAGTAATTTGATATCATACGGCTCGACCGTGTTAATGAGAAAAGCAGATCTGGAAACGAGTCGGTTTATATGCCATCTCTCCCTTAATTCGTGAAAACGAATAGTCACAAAACTGATTTACTCTTATTATGTTTTCTCCGAAGTGGGTAGGCCGGATTAAACGAGAGTATCATCGAACTCGGCAAATGGACTTGAACGGACATTTTGAAATACCAAAGTCGTTAAAATGGTCGTGGCATGAATTAATTAGCCAGTGACCATTTCAACAAACAAAAGGGACAAGGACAAGTGAGAGGATAGCGACCCCCAAAATATTCTTACCATCGCAAATTTTAAATTGACGGGAAGGAATCTTGATATAACTGCCAATGCTGATATCGGCGCAAAAAGATAGAAACTCATGAAACAGAGAACGGATTTCAGTTAAGAGGTGGGGCTCATTTCGGAAGAAACTGTTGATGAGTAAACTGCATGATCTGACGACTTCCTATACTCGGAAATTCCATGTTCGAGCGATATATCAGTCTTGAGAAATTGGAAGAAAAGTAGAATTCAGGGAGCAAGTATGACGGAAAGTTAAAAAGAAAGCAATATCGTGTATGATGCGGGAAAGGTGTGGAAATATGGACGCTCGAACGATTGGAGGCGAATTTGGGGAAGTTTGACTGGCAGGAAACCTTGTCTTGAACAGGAGTAACGTAATTAATTACATTCTTGTATTTCCAATGCCAGGCACGCAATCCCTCAATAACATTTACTTTCGATTCACAATTAGGAAGATCAAGCCGAATCAGTGATGACCCTTGACAACATGTAGCACGCATATCGGCGTGACTCTCGTGACATCCAGGGTTGGGAAGTATACATATCTCGCCGAGCAGGGGAAACCAAACAGCTAGTTACTTGTCCCCCCCTGGTAAAGCTTTTAAGCCCAATAATCTCCAGTGCGGTATTTCAAGTTCAGTAACCGCAACAAAATTCCCATCTTGCTTCTTCTAATAAAAATAGTCGAAACCGGCGGCAATTTTATCATTGATAATTGGTGCCAGTTTCGCAAATTCGAGCGTCAACTTCTTCACAACCTCCCGCCCAGCTGCACTGAAAGCTTCTGCTGCGTGTGCAGGTCATGCTTGACAAGCCATGTCACAGGGAGAAATCCAAACAATCTTTTCTGGAAAACGTCCTTTCTGCTAACGAAAGCATTGAGGACATTGGTGATTTTGGGCTGTCACTCCAGAAAGGCCAGGGCCACTTGGAGTGACTCGTTGAAAAGTTTGGAGATCCCTACGTCTGCTCGATAGCGGTTTTAAGGCTCTTGGTAATTTTGCTGGTTCCCGTTTGAATTTCAACGCTGTAAAGATATGGCCCGTGAAGTCCTTGACGACGGTTTCAAGTTCAGTGACTTGGGGGCCCATGGAATTTATGGTTTCCACGACTTGGGCGGCATCCCTCTTCGTCCTATAGCTTGTTGGACTGGTAATTGCGGTGGCTGCAAGGGCGGCTACGACACCCGTTAGCAGGAGGAGAACTTCATCGCCGAGATGGAAGTTGCTTCTTTGGGAACCCAGGGCTTTCTTTTTGTTAAAAAAAGAACTTAGGTATTATAGATATCTGAAACGACTGGAAAACTATCTACTACTTTTTATACTCCTTTCCCCTCAGAATCAGCTCATGGATCTCATGGATCTCAATTCTTCTAGACCTCTAAAACTCTCTGCAATGTGACTCAATTGGAAATAGCAAAGCTGCAAGATTAAAAGCCACACAGATGTTTCCTTAAGTCTCATGAATCAGGCTCCTGATCGATTAACAGATATCAGCTGGTCATGCACAATGTCACTATGCTAGCAAACGAGGTCATGGAGCTAAGAGCTGCCAATGCCAGGCAGAAGCAAAAGAGAGAGAAGCCCCATGTACGTATATAGCTGAGGAAGCGATTCTAACAGCTCAAGAAGAACAGGCTAGGATTGCTCAGGCTCAGGAGCCTAATCAGCCCACTGAGGAAGGGGTTGAGGATTCAAATCCAGGGACCAGCAAAGTGAAGATCCCCCAACCTGCAGCAAATGTAATACCCCAGGACATAATATTAGAGCGTGCTCACAAGCCTAAGAGCCTATTCCATTTAATTACTGTATATAATTTGGTTATTGCTTAATTTGAAAATTTGTTAAATTCGGGATGAGGGACGGTTGAGTGGTGGATTAAGTTAGTTTAGTTATTCCTTTTCTTTGCTTACATAAAACAACCCAATCTTTCCCAAATCGGCATGCGACGACGCCCTTTCGCGTCCCGTAGTTCTTATGTCAGCCAATCCAGTGATTGCCAAGCTTTGCACCATCTTAATCGCTCGAGCAACATCCGAAGCAAACGATGCTCATCATCATCGCAACCTCTATCAACTCGCCACTAAACTATCTCTCCAGCTTCTCCACGCTCTCTTTGTTGCTCTGCCACTGTTCGAGGCCGCCTCTGCGCTATTTCTTGTGTGATATTGTTGGCTCGGTAGGTCGCAAATTTCCCCGCCCGTTCCTCCTCTGCTGCACCGCGACCTTACCCAAGTGGACTCGGGTATATCTTCGTTTTAACTGCTGCCGTTGTGGGTAAAGATAAGTGTCAAAACCTTGGTTGTGAAAAAGGTGGATTTGCTCTCAATCAACCGGCTAGCGAAAGCACGGGAAGAAACGGTGGGCTGTTGTGGGGGATATATATGCGCTTTTGAACATACACTTCCATCAGACGCCACGCTACGCAGGTCGTGGAGTGAAATAGCTTCATCCTGAAAGTGTTCAAGCTGTTGTTGCCAATGAACTCTTCATTCCCTACCCCCCTTTAAGATGTGTGCCTGTTTCTCTCCAGCTTGGACGTGGAATATTTGACATTGTCATGGATCTTACATGATATAATAGAATGATTCTGACTTTCTTTTATATAACAGGGCATCAGCTTTTCTTTGGCACTTAAATTTCAAACCAGCCCCTTTTTTACTCCTATCATCGATAATAGCGCATTGCTTTCATCCACACGTTCATTTCCCCAGCTTAGAGCAGCATGGATACTAGGGAAATAGAATTTAAGTCTAAGGCGTTGACAAAAGCTGCGACCTCTGGCGAGACACCAGCAACGTTGATATCACTGCTCAAAGAGCTACAAAAAGGTGTGCAACCGACAGAGGACCTCTTGCGATCTACAAAAATCGGTATAATTGTCAACAAGCTTAAACAACATAAGTCACCCGACGTTGCTCGTCTGTCGAGTGAGATTGTCTCGAAATGGCGAAGTGAAGTCAACAAACAAAAGGCGGCTGCTAGTGGTTCACCGTCTGCAAGCCAGAGATCCAGCAATTCGCCCAGACAGACAACTAATGGCACCTCGTCACCTGCCTCCACAAGCGCTGCAGCTTCAGATAAGATGGCAAAATCCAACGTCCCTCCCGACAAGCGGAGCTGGAAGACTGACCAAGTTATCATCACACACACCCAAAATAAATCCCGTGATAGTTGCACCGGATTGATATACGATGGTCTTTGTTTGAACTCAACTGAACCACCGCGTGTTGTCCTCCAAAAAGCCACTGAAGTTGAAGCCGCCGCCTACCGCGCTTTTGGCCCAGAAACGAAGGAACAATACCGCACCAAGATGCGCAGTCTCTTCCAGAACTTGAAAAATAAATCCAATCCAGGCCTTCGCATTCGCGTGCTCTCCAATGAAGTCACAGCAGAGCGTTTCGTGCGAATGACGCACGACGAACTTAAGTCCGACGCACAGCGTGAAGAGGAGCGCAGGATTCAAAAAGAGAATATGGACAAGGCTATGGTTGCTAAGGCAGAACGAAGCATCAGCACCAGCTTGCAGTGTGGCAAGTGTGGGCAGAAGAAAGTTACGTACACGGAAGCGCAGACGAGGAGTGCGGATGAACCAATGACATTGTTTTGCACCTGTGTGGTGTGTGGGAAGTCCTGGCGGCAATAGGATCTTTCCACCTAAACCATTTCGCTCCTTGAGATGTCTTTTCCGGTCCTTGCGGGTCTTGTCTACCCTCCTTGCTTTTACTTTTACTTTTACTTCTTGTATTTATTTTACCTTCTGTCAACATTCCTTTCTTTCTCTTGATCTCTACTTTTTTTTTTCTATCTTTTAAAATTCCCGCGTGTGCCGGTTAGTTAGACATTTCATGCATGTCTTACTTTTCCATTTTCTATCTTCTTGTGATTATATTAAAGGATTGCCATTGTTCTTTTTCTATCACATTTCTAACAAGGTCAAAATGGAGGTTTGGCATCTCTTTGGCGTTTTTTCGTCTTTCAGTTTTCCAATGAGTTGCTTCCTAAATTCCTTCTCTTATTAGTTGTCTTCATCGGCTTCTTCGGCTTCTAGAGGCTTCCCGCCAATTCCTTTATTCTTCCTATGTGAAGACTCGGGATATTGATTTTACTTTAACCTTGCGTCCGGGAAGGGGGAGGATTCTATTAATCTCACATAGTTTAACCTGCCGTAGCGAATCTATGTTCGCCACTTATAATATATTGTACTTCCCGTTAGTTATCTTTGGTCAGCTTGCCATATTTTCTACATAGATTTATCGTGTCTTTGAAAATGGCAGTGGAGCGAAAGTTTAACATTCTAGACTCCTAAGAAAACAAGCAAATAACCACCTTCCCCCCCCCCCCCCCAAAGAAATAAAAATACTAACAGGCAAAGCAAGTATAAGTTATCTCAAAACGTTGGGACAAAAATAAAAATCTCACACCACTATCAAAATAAAAAAAACAAAATAAAAATAAAACCCTCCAAATACTATATTTATGAGGTCTCGATACAACTAATGTTGGACATTTCAATCAACATGTTTTCATCACACCAATAACCAGTTTGATCAAGCTCCCTCACACAATTAAAAACAGACCGGTTCCAAATACCGCCCTCCGCCCACATGCGTGATCCATTCCCTCATCTCTCCTCCAAACGTATTCTCAGCAGCCAAATATTCGCAATTGATGGCGGTCGCAGAATAGGGATGTGATCCTTTTTTATTTTGTTTCCCCTTCTCTTCGCTATTCTTAGGCTGATCAATTCCTCTGCAATCTTCATTGCTACCATCATCGCGGCAGTTGAAAAGTGCCTCATAGAAGGATTTGTCGTCGCAGAGGTCGATGATATGTTTTGGAAGGGCGCTGGCATTCGTGTTGTCGTGGCTGAGATTGTGGTTGCGGGTTGTAGTGGCGGAGGATGGGCTTGAGCTTGAGGAGGTAGAGACCGTGGAGGTGGAAGTTTCGCTGGGAATGTCATGGAATATGGAGTCTACGTCGTTGGGAGCTGGTGCGAGAGTAGACCCAGGAGTGGATGCCTTGCGATTGGGGAATGATATTTCGTGCGCAGATCCTCTGTCCTTGGTATGAGAATGATCATAAATCTCTACCCAGTCCATTATGGATGCTATATGTAGATTTGGTAATAGTGGACCGCTTGGTTTTGCTCTCGAGAGACTGGGAGCCATTGTTGGAAAAATTTCCAAACAACCCGATAGTCGTCAAATCCTTGTGGAGATGGAATAGTGAAGGCGTCACTCCCATTTTCAAAAATTAGAGTCATCAATCTGGTCCATAGGTGTTTTCGAAAGGTATGAAAAGAAAGAAAGATATTCCTCACTTGCTGGTTGTTGGGTGTCGATGTCTTCTCGCAACCATGATCGCAGGGAGTCGATAATATCATTCATGTTTCCAATAGGAGGAGACGGTTGTATGATCTGTGAAACTGTATTTCTACTCGAGGCATCCGAATCCAGGACTCTAGAATAAAGTGTTCAGGGACTTTGGCCTGCCTTACGTTCTCAATTAAGGAGGTAAAAGCTGGCCAATTTCCACACGTTTGGGATATTTGGCAGGTGACTGACTCTAGCCATGGGGATAACAAGGTCTTATCACCGTTTAGGGACACGGTATCCAAGCGCACAGTGTCAATAATTGTTTATAGGGGAAATTCGAAAATTGGATGCGCACATGTTTGCGTAAAATTTTCTGCAAGGTAAACCTGATGAGACAAGAGTCCTATCCTTCACCTGACAATATGAATAAGACAAGTTTTGAGCAAGGTGTAAGAAACGGGAAGAAAGAAAAATCAAAGTGGCCATATGGGTTAAAAGCAGAAACGTCTGATGGGGGTGGTGGTGAAGGCTTTCGCCTGTAGATATTTCCTTGCTAATATCGGACAACCAGCACCGCGGGGAAAGCTTCGATTACCACTCCTTAAGATTCCTCAGCAAGGATTCGTGTGTCGTAACTGCGGCTTCTGGGGTAGGTGGATAATCACAAAGCCTGTTCGAGATTTTCGCAAGTTCGATCAGCCGGTTAAAGATGCTGCAAGAACGTAGAGGCCCTCGAAGGGAAGTGTTTCCACCTTCATGGAGTTTACGAATCAGGAATACGTCTATCCAGTCTATAGCCACACTCGTAGCCTGTCCTCAAAGAAACCATGCGACTGTCCACTCTCCGAATCCAATGTTGACTAGAGCCAGAAGCGACAAAGCCCGGACGTGTTCAATTTCAAAACTCCCTCTTTCGTCTGGTATCAAACTCCTAGCTATTGAGCAGAACTCTTTGGCTTCTTGTAGGGCGTCCTTGAAACTAGCCAGCACAGTTGAGTTTACTTCTGTACTCGGTGAAATCCGAGAAGTTGTATAACTTAGGATAGCCCATAACGCAGCATGATTCCCCCAATCCAATGGTGCTTCTTTCTATTTGGAAAGATGGGGCTGAATATTGGTAGTTTGTTCTGAGTATATTATGTTTAGCCACAATCGGAAACCAGTTGGTGTGTGTACGCAAAATACATGCCGAGCAGATGTGGCGTTTGAAATGGAAGTTTCATCCGGAGTTCTCCTTCTGTAGCCTGGCCAACATCATGGAGCTTGATCCTTTTTCTATCGATTCCAGGTAATGTGACGAAGCGTTTGGACTTCGAGTTTCTGAACTGGGTGGAAATTGGTCAATTCTATAATCTGGAAAATCGACAGGATGAAAATTGGAAGTGGTATCGGATGGCACCTCGTCAGCCTCGATGTACTCCCCATCGTGTCCGATACACAATGGCCCCATAGTAGTTGATCCAGGGTTGGATAACAATTCTTCAACGTCCGCATAGAGCTCGCTTGACTTCCAGGTTTCGTGTAGTCTTTCTGATGCCCCCCTCATTGCACCACAGGGATAAAAGCTTTTTCCTCCTCGTGGAATCAATTTCTCTGGACGCTAATAACTCAATTACTGCGGCCCTCTGGTCCTTCAATATTGGATATGGACGAAAGCCCAAAGCTTTTCCAATCCGCGAACATAATAACCTTCCGGAAGCCCTCTTTTCTTTGCGATGGGGTCGTATGAGCAGGTGTGGTTTGATCCTTGACATGCCAGGCACGCCGGACGGACTCCATTGCAACGACATTTCTTGCTACGACATCGATCGCAGGCTTTGGATACTCGTTTCCTCTTGGTAGCTCCATGCTGTGCTTCTTGATCCATCACTCGTATATAGTTGACGCTACCTTACAATGAAAATGATCGAACACTTTAAGAAATAAACCACATCCAATTTGTAGAACTGCGGTCAATGAAAAAGAAAGATAAATGAGGAAGAAGCCAGCAAAATTCAAACCGGGCACGTAAGAGTATTTGAAGCCAATACCATCCACTCCGGAAGATATCTTGCTTGGCCTTGTAATTAAATCCAGATTTAATCGCCCACAACCATACCCTATCACTAAATATAACAGCTAGAAATTTGTTCATAGTTGAGAAGGGTGAAAGCAAAATGAGATTCAGAGCTCTTGGTCATAGTAATTGGACGCAAATAGAAATTAAGAAGCTCAAAAGGGAAAATCAAACCGGGCAAATAAATCGTTTTTCAGCGTCATCTGTTAGATTTTGGCTAATTCATAGCATCATGGTTGGCTTTTGAAGCCAGCTTCATCGTGGGGATGACCACACAGATGTGAAAAATCAATCGGCTGATGGCAGGGTGCGAGGCGCTAAGCCTTCATTCTGTCCATCGTAGCAACACAAATCCAAGGAACTAGCAGGGATACCTGTTTTGTAAGTAACCGTTCATTTTTCCCTTGTCAGTAATTGTCCACATTATTGAAATTTAGCGGTTTTTAAAAGGATCGGGTTAAGATGTTGAAGGATATTTGTGACTTCTATGGAGCAATTGAGGCGGGATGAACCAAATTGTGGCTGACTAAGCTGCAATCTTACCTTTCCCGAGCCACAAACCCCAGCTAACTTGGCACTTTCATCCTTTTCGATAATGCCCATACTCCGAACGGAGTAACTTGTGGTGGTACGCGAGTGGTGGAAACCAACATCCACTCGGCCATGAGCTTGAATGAGAGAGCTCGATCGTTACCTCCAGATGCTATCCTACCATTCACATATGTTAGCTAGACTGTTTACATCCATGGATCTGCTGAGGTCTGTTAAGCTGATGCAGCTTGTTACCACCACTGTTTGGTACGTCTATTATAAGAACATCTAACACCTTCGGCTGCATCCGGGGGCACACCGGATTTCCGATATCGGTTGGCAACTGGTGGTAACTACCGTTTTGATCACTGTCTTCATAGATCCGCAGTTAGAGCCTTTGGGGTTTTTGATCGATGGACAGAGTGGCTTGAAATGAATCAAGAGTCTGGCCAACGAATAATACGTATTGACGCAATTGCAAATATGATAGTTATTGCTACTTTACCAAGCAGGGATATCTTAGACCAGATATAACACTTAGACATAGCTCCCACCTCAATAAGAGGTATCAAGTACAGGCTGAGTAGCTGTGGGCAAAATGATTACCTTTGAGAGGGATCCAGGGTCTCATGCATGGACAGAGAGATCGTGTGGGAATAATGTTTGCGTGGGCAGGAAACCTTGGTGGAGCATCAGGGAATGAGACGTCCAGAAAACGTGTTCAACTCCAAAAGGATCAAATTGCATGCTCTTGGAAGAACCATCGGGTGGTTTCACTTCCTCCGAGAAATTTGGGATGTTGACATCCTCCAATAACGATCCGTGTGGCACATGTTTGCTCGCCAGTCTCTGACTGAAGGTAAGCCAGAGTACGTTCCGCGAAGTCGAAATTCTAAGAAGCAAAAATGATCTTGAGGATAGGAATTACCCAGTAGTTACTTTCTTAACACTCGATACTATCATGAAGGCTGCGTATTGCTTTTTTTCGCCCGGAGGCAGAGGAAATCAGGATGAACCTATCCAGGTACTATAATTACCTAGTCAAGAAATGACCCCCTATCCATGGTACAGCTAAAATGCTTTATGTCAACCTTGATGAAATCTTTCTGGTTGGCGATTCGTCGGTCCACTCAAATAAGAGTAATATCATAATTCCACCGTTGCAGCCTGAGGTGGGCGGAGTTTCGCCCTCGCCCAGACCGGCCGACAAGGACGACTTACTTAGCTTATCAATCCCTCTTTAACTCAACTCACTGACTTGTTAAAGTTGTGGATAATCCTCAGGAACTAAACCGTCCATGTACAAAAC